>NC_136490.1:144598017-144673017 GCF_053919585.1 Euprymna scolopes | reverse complement strand
TTTTCCAATATTCATAGAGAAAGTTGTATATGAAAGTTGTTCCAAAAGTAAATCTTCCTATTTTTAACTCGCAAAGTTGAAGGACTACGAGAACGAGAGTGATACCATTAAAACGAGCGATCTTTTGTGCTATAGAATATATTTTCCTACATAGACCACAATTCTAAATGCACTTTTGCCAGCTATTCAATGACGTATCTCTGCTTCTGATAGATGCACATGACAAGGGTTGTATTCGTAAAGTTTCACACCGTCAATACTAGCAACAGAGAGCTGAATTTTTCAGATTATGAATGCATCATCATAGTTTCAATGCCATCTAATTTATTCGGGTGGAATCAAACAATAAAAAAGCATTACTTTTAGAATATTCCTCATAAAACCCACTGAATATGAAATCGTTACTCCAAGTTTATCAATCCACGCCGATGTGTAGTTCATCACTGCCGCACCCTCTTCAATCCTGGCATTTTACATTTTCTATATAAAAGATAAAAACCTTGTTCAATAATTTTAATCATTACTAGCAAGCTGCTCAGCGTTGTCCGGTCGGAAAATACGCTTAAATATGATATTTTAATTCATAAAGATTTCATAATTATTATTATAGAGTCAATTCCATATTAAGACTCATAGCGTACCCAATATATAGCAGGAAACCCCTATCCTGGTCGTAAAATACGCTTAAATAGGATATTTTAATTAACACAGATTTCGTATTTATCATTATATAGTCAATGCCTTATCGATTATTATATTGTATCCAATAGTGATTTCCAAAGTTTAAACATTCGTCTTAGTGTTATTCGCAAGAATTGAAATTAAAAACCGTTAGCGCTCCAGCTTTACAAAATTAATGTTGAAGCGATCGACAGGGTGATTAGAACAACTTAAAATTTACCCAGCTGTAACGTATATAAATGTATATTTGCGCATGCCTACACGAGCATTTGAAATCGACTTACGCCTGCCAGATTGAAATTTCTCTAAATTTAAATCTATTAGTAGCTATTTCCATCGGCTAAAGACGAAATCGAATTCGTTCCAAATGTTCTCAACTATATATAAAACAAGTTTTAAGTGTAGACTAAAAAATTACAAAGTAGTTTAGTAGAGACCGTTCCTCAAACAAAGTCACGTTTATATATAAAGATATTAGAATCTTGTACACCCACAATTCGACATTAAAATAAAAGCGCACATTTATAAGGTTGACCCTTTTGTTAGGTACATTGAATGTCGTCATTTGTGCATCAAAATGGCACCAGGACAAACATACAGGAACCGTTCCGGTACAATACTTTATAAATGTTGTTTGCATTAATTATTTGACTAATTAGAAAAATATAATTGAAGATGGATCCCACGCTATTAATTGCAAGATAATCTTACTGAAGATAAACAGTGATTACATCTGTAATAACACCGCAGAGAATAAAATAATAAAACTTCTTCCCTATTGTTTTGACATGGATTCATACCGACACATATTGTTGTCTATGTTATAATTAAGAATAGTGACAGTTTGTAACTTTGTGGTTTTACAACTACTTTCTTTCACCCCTTAAACATCGAGGTCAGAATACGGAATTTCATACTACTACTACTACTACTACTAATAATAATAATAATAATAATAATAAATGACAGCTGATGGACAACACATAACAGAAATTAACACACAAAGAGGCATTTTTCAAGAAGACTCACTATCACCAATACTGTTCATCATAGCAATGATGCCCTTGAACAGTATTCTGAGTAAGTGCCAAGCCAGCTACAAGTTTTCCAATATAGAGGAAAAATGAACCACCTGATGTACATGGACGACCTGAAACTTTTTGCAAGGACCGAAAAGGAGCTAGAGACACTAATTAACACTACCAGAATCTTCAGCCAAGATATCCAAATCGAATTTGGAATGGAAAAGTGTGCACAAGTAGTTATAAGAAAGGGAAAACTGGAAACGACAGACGGCATGGAACTACCCAACCAAACAGAAATGAGGGCACTAGGGGAGCAAGATGATTATAAATACTTGGGAATTCTGGAAGCGGACACCATCAGAGCAACAGAAATGAAAGAGAAAATTGGAAAGGAATACGTCAGAAGAACAAGAAATCTCCTGGAAACGAAATTATATAGCAGAAACCTAATAAAAGGTATAAATACATGGGCAGTATCACTAGTAAGATACTCTGGACCGTTTATAGGAGGAACAAAAGAACTGAGACAACTCGACCAGAAAACCAGGAAACTCATGACCATGCATAATGCACTACACCCAAAGGACGATACTGACAAACTCTACGTGAAAAGGAAGGACGGCGGGAAAGGACTGATCTGTATAGAAGACTGTGAAGGACACTAAAAAAGACAAGAAAAATACATAATGCAAAACACTAAAAGGATAATTATGGCAGTGAGAGACACTGAAAAAACAACAAAACAGAAAACAGAGAGACAAACGACAAAATGAGAAAAGAGTTATGGGAAGAGAAACAACTCCACGGAAGATTCATAAGAATGACAAAAGATGAGAATAACGAAAACACCTGAACATGGATGCGAAAAGGACATATAAACCTAGAAACTGAATATATAATAACTACAGCAAAAGATAACTCGATAAGAACCAAACATATCAAATCAAGGATCGATAAAACACAAGAAAACAGCAAATGCAGACTATGTGGACAGCAAACTGGCTCCAAAAGGAATACAAAAACAGGCATGACCAAGTGGGGAGGGCGGTGCACTGGCAATTATGCAAACGACTGCATTTTGTGCGGACAGACAAATGGTACAAGCATAAACCAGCAACAACACTCGAAAACGAGAACCACAAAATCCTATGGGACATGGACATACAGACGGACAAACCCATCCAAGCAAGAAGACCAGATGTCGTAATAATTAACAAGAAAGAAAAATCCTGTCAAATCGTAGACTTTTCTGTCCCAGCTGACCAGAGGGTGAGTATGAAAGAAAAGGATAAACGAAGCAAATACACAGAGCTAGCCAGAGAGTTAAAAGGAATTTGGATGATGAAGAAAATGCAAATAGTATCGATGATAGTAGGAGCATTAGGAACAATTCCGAAATACTTCGAAAAAGAATGGCAGAAATTGGAATCAGAGGAATAACTGCAAAAATACATCTAACGATAATGAAAACGACTGAAATATTAAGGAAACCCCTAGAATGTGGGGAATAACATAAGACAATATAACAAAGAAGCGTTACAGGGAATGAAGAACGCCGAAGCTGCACATCTACAAGTTCTACACCACCGTCATGCACCCCCCTATTGTTTCATCACCGTTCCCCCTCCCCAATAGAAAAGTGATACCAAAGAGCCGAGAAGGTTCAAGGGGATGGAAAGACCGAGGAGAGAGCGCTGGCCAGACCTCAGCTGGACAAGTGCGAAGAGAACTGGGATCGTGGGGAGGCTTAGTGCCACTCAAATTCCAGTATAAACCAATGGCCACTACCAGCGAGAAATCAATGGTATGACGCTGTTGCGAGGACGCAAATTTATTTGCAAATGCTATCGAAAGAGGTGGAGAGAGCTGGACGTCTGTGGAGACTTGTTGTCACTCAGCTTCCAGAGAAAACCACAAGTCTCCAAACCGATCGTTTGTTGACTTGTGTGAAAGCTCCATGTGAGCCAATAATAATAATAATAATAATAATAATAATAATAATAATAATAATAATAATAATAATAATAATAATAACTATTATATAATATCATTATACTTATTGTGGTGGATTGCCCAAACGACATTAACTTGGCATGCAAGAAGAATGCGAAAATATGGAACTCTCAGAAACTGAAGGTAAAGATTACTAGATTGTTGATTTAGAAAAATTCCATCCTGTTAATAATCATAGGTGCGCTTGGCTCAATTCCTGATGATCTTATGAAATAGCTGAACTCTTGGGGATCAGATACAACATCACCATTTACTCCAGAAGTAGTTTTGCTTGGCTCAGTAAACATCCAACGCCAGGTGCTTTCCATCTAATTGACTCTTTGACTATTTTCGCTAACCCTTTAGAGAGAAAACAAGGCCGATAGCCATTAGTCGCGTGCTCTCGTGCAACGAATGAATGCATGAATGTAGGATTGACATGAAATTCTTAAAGATAAACCAACAGGATCGAAAAATGGGCTGAAATGTCTTAAATAAATAAAAAGTAAATAACTTAGAATGACTTTAATGAACTTAAGGATTAATTGAATGCCCTTAAGAATGATTAGAATGTTTAAAAAATAACTGAAATCCTTAAAAAAACAACTGGAATGTTCTGGAGAATGACTTGAATGGCTCTGAGACTGGCTGGTAGTAAAATGGGTGATCATTTTACATTAAATTAATACACAAAAGTGATCCCCCACTTTATATCACAATACGTACAGCATGTAGTAAGAACAGATACTACACTTTGATCTTTGGAAAAAGGCCAAGAAAAGGGTATTTATTTGCTCCCCCACCGAGCAAATTAGGGGCAAGGCTGATTTTTAATGTGAGGAGTGAAGGGGAAATGGGGATCAGCTCCCCGGGGAGTAGGGGAGCTGGATAGTGACAATTGGTATGAAAAGTTGCTTCTACATTGACCAAGGTCTTATATGTGGGGTTACCGCTCATATGGTCTTTGCTTGAAGTATCTGCCGGAACAGATACTACATTTTGATCTTGGCCAAAACGCCAAGAAAAGCGGTATTTATTTGCTCTCCCACTGAGCAAATTAGGCACAAGGTCAATTTTTAAAGTGAGGAGTGAAGGGGAAATGGGGACCCACTCCCCGGGGAGTAGGGGAGCTGGATAGTGACAATGTGCATGAAGGGTTGCCCCTACATTGACCAAGGTATTATATGTGGGGTCGCCCCCACATATGGTCTTTGCTTGCAGTATCTGCCGGAACAAAAGCTTAAAAACTAAGAACAGCATCTATTAGCAACAGACCTTTGATCTTAACCAAAAAGGCCAAGCACAAAAGTGTTACGGACAGACCTACCGACAGACCGACCGAGTGACTAATAGAGTAGCTTGCACGCGACTAAAAAAAAAAAACTGGTGTAAACCATCATACCACCGTGAAGTTAATGGAATAATATTAATATATAGAAGGTTATTTCAGAAGTCTTCCCAATGACCGAGGATATTTAAAACGTATGAAATAGTTGTGGGACATATCCAGTGACTACCATAAAACGGAACAAAGAATTGCGGATCAAGCAAAATTTATTCTCAAGAGAGGTTGGCTTTCAGAGCTAGAACCTATGGAAATACTGAGAGATAAATGATAGGAAGGACGAAGAAACCCTTCGTACTAGAACTTCAAGCATAGAACTTCATATATCGAAGGACTGCAAACCCAAACTCGAAAAACATAGAGAGCGAAATCTATGAAATAACGGAACAAAACGAAAATAAAACAGCTGACGTGGAAAACATCATCTAAATTAGGAATGACGAATAAACGAAATTTCCATCCCTAAGGAGCCCAAAATGAAAGATACTAAAAGCTGAAACAGAGAGGTTAACAAGCTTCTTTCATACATTCTAACAGATACTATTACAAATTTAAACAACTTTATTCATGCAAGTGCTAAAACAGCAAGTTTGACGCTTAAAGCAGAACACAAATTAATAGAAAGTTAAATGGATCGACAAACCTGTTTGGGAATTCAGGTTGGAAACCCAGATCAACAAACTAAAACAAGTAGTTAAAGCGATTATCAAGATGAAAGTGCAAAATAAGGGATATTAAGACGATACAGGGTCAAATCAGAACAGTGCAAACAAAACAGGACTTTTGAAAACAATGAAACCAATTCTAACAAAACATAAACGAAGGAAAACAAAAAAAAAAGAACAGAACAACCAGGCCTGATAGAAACAAAACGCTACTATAGGAAGATATGGAAGAACGACAAGGTCACAATAAAATGGCGAATGGCTGAAAACATGAAAGAAAGCGATGAAGGGGTAGAGAATGAAATCAGCAAAGTAACCTTCAAGAGAACCCTACGAAAAATTGCAAAGTAAGGAGCACCAGATCCCATTTACTGGTTCAAAGATTTCACACCACTACATGAAAGGATAATTCAGAACCTGAAAAGATACATCCATGAAGCAGTCGTCCCAGAATATGATGAGCAAAGGTTGAACCACGCTGATGCAAAAAAAGAACCATCACCAGTAACTACAGACCTATAACATGTTTACCTACTATGATAAAAATTCTAACAGCACAACCAAGTTACTACTCCCTTCATAATCGCTGACTAATCCTCGAGGAACAGAATAGATGCCAAAAAAGGAAACAAAGAAATATAATACTTACGATAGACTAAACGATCTTAAATGAAGTAAAACGTAAACGTAGCCTTGATATGGATCGAGTACAAGAAAACGTGCGACAGGATCCTTCAAAAAGAGGTAAGAGAATGCCTGAAAATGTACAAAAAAACAGACAAGATTATCAATTTGATTGGAAATGCAATGAGGACAAGAAGACTTGAACTGACAGCCGATGGGCAGTACATAACTGAGATTAAAATGAAAAGAGGTAGAAAGAGGATTCGTATCAGCACTACTATTCATTATAACTATGTTTTCTCTTAATAATATAAGAAAGTGTAAAGCTGGATACGAATTCACTATTGAAGAAGAAAGAAAAAATCAATTGATGTACATAGACAACCTGAAAATATTTGCAAAAACCAAGAAGGAACAAGAGATATTCATTAACACAACCAGAGTGTTCAGCAAAGATATCCGAATGGAATTTGGCATGAAAAGTGCACACTGCTAATCATGAGAGGGTAAACCTGAAGACAACCGAAAGCATGTAACTACACAATCAAACGGAGATGATGGTACAAGATGAACATGGCAGCTACACATATCTGGGAAGAACAAGAAAACTTCTTGAAACCAAACTATATTGTAGAAACCCAATAATAGAAATAAGATGCTTCATACTGTTTATAGGTTGGACCAAAGATGAACTGAAGCAACTTGACCAGAAGACAAGGAAACTCATGACTGTGAACAATGTACTACACCAAAAAGATTTTACTGAGCGACTCTATGTGAAAATGAAAGAGGACTGCGCAAATGAGATGAAAATAGAATTAGAAACATAAATAATGCGGAACATCGTAAAAATAATTATAGCAGCAAGAGACACTGAAAAAACAAACAAGACAGAAAAAGAAAGAGAAGGGATATGACGAGGAAAGACGAATGAGAAGATAAAAGGCTACACGGTCGATCGATAAGAGATAAAGAAAACCAAGTTAACACCACTATCAATAGGAGTACAAGGAATAATCCCGAGAAAATTTGAAAAATTAGTTGAAATCACAGGGATGGTTGAGAAGATACAATTCATATCAATAATGAAAACGACATAAATATTAAGGAAAGCTTTAAATGGTGAGCCTAATGTACATGAGCCGGACATAGAGAAACTGATACAGATATAAAACACAAAGTAACACTACATGGAATCATTAGAATTAAAACTATCTCCCCCTTCAAAGAATTGTAGTGTCGGCATAAACTGGCACCACACCTAATAATCGAGTTGGGTCAAAGAGGAGGAAAAGAACAGGCAGGGAAAGCACGAACGAGACCCCAACTGGATGCATGCGAGAAGATTGAAAGCTTGGGGAATCTTATTTTCATCTAAATCGTGGTTAAGAGAAAAGGTCGCTGTCAACGGAAAACCAAAGGTAAACAGCTATTTTGATAGCACAAAGATTATCGAAAAAGGTGGTGATTACTGGAAATCTGAGGAAATTCCCTTTCATTTAGATTCTGAGGAACACCCCAAGAGATAAGTTTTATGATGGCCTATATGGAAACTACTAGTGAATAATAAGCAGGGAACTGCTAGAAAGATCTTATCCTGCTTTGAAAGAGTTCAAAATAGATTTCGTAACCTAGTGGGAGATGCCCTTTTCTCTTCCCTGCAACATCTTCCCTACAGAAGAGACATTGTGAGCCTGTCTCTGCTTCATCGTTATTTTCATGGTAGGTGCTCGTCAGAGTACCAATCTATGCCCACCATCGCAAATGTTCACGAAAAACACTCATCTAGTTGAAACCAATATCAATAATTTACCCCACTCTTTACCTGTGCCTAAACCTAAACGTAGAATCTATGAACAATCTTTTTTTAGAACTGCACGTATGTAGAACTCTTCTGTTTACCTGCTTTTTAGCTGACTACAATTTACTCATCTTCAAGTCCAACGTAAAGAAGTTCTTGATGACCCTCCTATTAAATAATCCAATTTACCAAATTTCCAGTACTAACGATTACAACGATGTTTCCCCATTGACTGCTTTAGACTCATTAGCCATTATCTTCGAGTGGCCTCCGCGCCTTAATAACTGGTGACTTTGATGTAATAAAACCACAACAACAACAACAACAATAATAGTACTAATAAGCTGGACTATTGATAGGCTGGACGAAAGAAGAACTAGGGCATGGTGACCTGAAAACTTGAAAACAATATAATGCACAATGCAGTACATCCTTGATGAAACGTAAAACAGGACGAAGGACGAATAATAATAGTAAATGATTTGGAAAAATACTTAACTCAAAATACAGCTGAACATCATAGTAAGATACGCAGTCAAAATGAATAATACTAGAAGCATTGATACTAGAATTAAAAAAAAACAATAACGAGGATGTGGAAGTGGAACGAGAAACAGCTATTCGTGAGAATAACAACGTAGAAATGCACAAAAGCACCTTGATGTGCTTATGAAAAAACATATCAATAGAGAAATAAAATTGTTACTGACTGCTGCACAGAAAAAAATCCAATGCGACTAATTACATTGAAGCGAAAATAGATAAAACGTAAGACAGCTTTACGTGTAGTTTCTGTGGACAAATAGACGAAACAATAAATTACATAATACATGGATGCAGAAAATTAGCGAAAGAGAATGCAATAAAAGACAGGATTGCGTGGAAAAATAGTACGCTAGGAGTTATAGAAATAACTGTTGAACATACAGAAAAATTAAACACGTACATAGTTGCTTATTTATATGATACTTAATTAAATAAAAATATTAGCCAACACCCTTACGCTTAATCGCTGTGTTCCAGAATTCACAACGATCGGTTAATTAGTACAAATATGAGACATTCATACACATATAAAATCATATACAGTTAATTTTATAGAAGTAGAGGTTTGGATATATCGGAAATGCCTATGTATATGTCCGTTATAAATATCAATGTTAAGTTGTCTATACCGAGAACATGGCAAACTATCAGAAATGCGCCCAAGGGTATTCGTGCAAAACGTGTAGGGCGGGTCGATTTTTTAAAGAATACGAATTATACACCTGAGTCAGCAATCGCTGAAATAATGACCTAACGTGTGTCCTGACGTATAGCATTCACACATCTAGTAGTAAATAAACATAAACCATTTCTGCACGCGTCTTGTGGACCATCTAATTTATAAAACTCACTATGTTTGTCTGTCTGTCTCCATATTTCAAACTCTTCCTCTACCGAAACTAAAAGTCGCAGAGCGGCGCTAGGAGTCTAGAATGATTGGATTTTTATGGTTCTTTAACCGGTTAAAATAGTTTATAAAGAGTAAACAACAGGTCAAAATTGAAAAAAATCGTTATACATTTTGTACATTCATCTTAGTTTATTTTTAATCAGTTCATATGTGTGTCACATTGGTACAGTGGTAACGTCACCAGCTTTGAATACTGCAGTTTTACTTTTAGTTTCGATTCTAGCTGATGAAACCCCAATACTTTTTGTTAATTTTGAAATTACAACTCTTTAATAATTTATACGAAATCTGGACAGATTAAAATATCATATGTAAGCGCATTTTACGACCGGTCAAAACTGGGCGCCCCCCTTCCCGCTAGCCAATATATAAAGAAAAATTGTCGTGCTGAATTAGTGCAAATTTTATCTCTGAAGTTATAACTACTTTTATCCTTGTTGATATGATTAATAATTTTCACATAAGTTATTATTATGGATTTCTCACTGCTAATAGCAAGTAATGTATCCTGGAATCTGAGCGACAACAAGTTTCCGCACCTTTTAGCACAGTTTTTACATTTTACATTTTTTACTAGGAGGTCACCATTTATCAAGGACCAAGCGGGAAGGGTTATGTAGTGTTGTGTAGGTTGTGCGATGATCAGTAATGGTGGAAATTAGCGATGGTGTCGTTTTTAAACATGACGATTCAACAAGCACTTATTTCCATTGAACTTAAAAATGACTATGTTATTGTCAGTTGGGAAGCATTACTCTGGTATTGTACTCCACAAATTAACAGTTCTAAAAAAATAGGTTTCTCATGTAATTTTCGTTTAATTCCATGCATTTTAAGAGGGCGAAAGAAATTATGGATACTTGTTGAAGCGAGACATGTATTTGTAACGAATGTTTTACAGGGAGGAGACCATTAATAAAATCTCAGTTGATCATCTGTTATAAAAAGAACGATAGAGCAGACTCACAACATCTCTTCCGTGAGAAACAGGAACAAGGGGCGAAAAGGATATTCGTCCACTAAATTTCGAAAGTGTTTCTTTCGATAAACGTTGCAAATGATTTTGCGTTGTTGAAATAACCATTTGGAATTGATTTCTACTGATAACAACGGTTGGATTCTCTGAAGCTTATGGGGCAATAAGCCTCCCCAAGATTTTAATATTCTATACGTCCGTTTATCTGCTTTCCTATCATTCTACACACTTCACCACTTTTTTGCGTAGATATTGATGGCACACTTTACTCGTTTTTATGAAGGGGGTACGCGACATTATAAGATTTCTGGCATTTCAAATTCCATTACATTTGTGCAATTTTCTTTCCGTATATTTTATTATATTTATGGTCCACTTACACGCAGTTGCTTGGTGTTTGCTTTGTTGAAGCACACAAGGATTTTCCTTACTACTTCTTCTATTTTTGTCAGTGTCGTTTATTAAGTAGTCTATCTTCTTTGAGTTAACTTGCTCTTAGTATAGGATAGGTAGCCGGCCACGCAAAATATATGGAATATAGGTTTACACACAATCAGAGGATAGGGCGATTGCTACATTCTGGTCGAAGTTATGGGGTCATTGATAAAACGAAAAAGCGAAAAAGAAAATCGGACATCCTATATTTTAAATCTGGGTTGTAATTGCGTAAAACTCAAAGCAGTAGAACAATTGAATTCCGCTTTACGGAATATAAAACAGAAGACTGATAACGAATATACAGAGAGCGAGGGAGAGAGAGAGAGAGAGAGAGATAGGGGAGCAGAGAGAAAGTCAAAACGATCGAACAGTGAAGACATTTTCTGCACGTACCAAACACCCCCATGCCAACCACACGTCACTTTACTACAGTGTCAATTTTGTAAATAAAGCTAAGTATATTATTCTTTATATGCTGTCATTTGAACAAACAGCGTGTATTTAATTTCGCACACGTTTTACAAAAGTGCGACTAGAAATTATATAGACATTACTAAAACATAAGGGCACTATTTTACGACTATATAACATTAGTCTTTTGCGGGTGTTCAGAACTATTTGTCGTGATCTTACAATTATTGGTTTTACAGTAATTTCCATCACATAACATCTTTCAAATCATTTGCAAATAAATGTATTTGCTTAATCTTTCTGCTTCTTTAATACATAAACTATTACTCGCTTCGATTTGTCAGCTTATCTCATATGATCTCATAGAATGAGTTTGTCAATTTGTACTTCTATGCCACAGAGGAGCTTATAATTTTCATTTGCCCAAACTATATTCAATACGTTTCTTACTTTTCTATGATTGTTTCAAGTTTATATATTTTCATCGTTATCTGCTTTTCCTACGCAGTAACGATTGTTTCTCTGTTTGTAACCACACGTGTCTCTTATGTTGCCAGTATTAACACCAGAAAGTATCCTATAACTTTATAAAACTATAATTCGCTTATACATAGAATATTGTTGCCACATCTGGCCAGTGCATCTACTACTAATCTCTCCCTATAATCATCATCAGCAGCATAATCATTTTTAACAGCATCGGCGACCACGGCTCTTCAAATTGTAGAGGCATGGAAATCTCGGGAAGACAAGAAAAACGGTAGTTTCGCGTTGTTTTCCGTCTTTATTCGGAAGTGTATCTCCCTCGTGAGTTAAACGCGCCCCCAGATACCAACATTTCTACGACTCAGAGTGCGGCAAACAGAACTCAACCGTCCCAAATGGTTACCCACCTGGTAACTGTAAGGCTAATTATTGCTTATCTTCGGTGATCTAGCGAGAACCAGTGTGTCAACGTGATTGTGCCGTAGATAATACAGGATTAAAAAGTTTTAAATGTAATAGATCCTGGATTATCGGCCAACCCCAAACCGCTGTCCCATCGCCGCAATGTTTTATCTCTATGCCTGTTTTAAAAGTACTTTTATAAAATGTACTCTGATGAACTCACAGCACTTGTGGCCCATCGAGGTACATACTCCTGATATAACCGAGAAGTATCAAAATCCACCCCCATTTTTAATGTTCCTAGATGAGGGAAAACTTTCTACTCTAATATTTTTCCCGGTGTGCTAGACTGGAATTCCTTCCCTATTTCCTGCTTCAATTGGTGTACTTACCTACAAAAGTTTAAATGTAATGTGAACAGACAACTCGCTGTTCAACTCTCCACAGTCCCACGTTTGACAGGGTTTTAAATAGAAACCACTTACTCCAATATGTCTTGTTTAAAGTAAAATTGATTTTAAGAGAGTTTTATGACTAATAAGCTTAAAGTATCCTCGATCTAATTTCGCTCTAATAATATCTTTAAAAGGTATAACCCATTAAATGCAGATCAACTTTTATTAATGCTTTTTTTCTAATACTCTATCCTTGAACTGTGTTCTTACTTTCGTCAGAAAAGTCAAATCGATTTCCACTCTTATTGAATATTTCGGGGTAAAACTCATTGTTAAATATGTGTTCCACTTTATTTGAAACATGCATACTGAGCTATAATCGGTTTCAGAGAAAGTTAAAATTAATTTTGCTTTAAAAATGTATTATTCTTTGCACTTCATAATGTAGACCAAACTCTTTGCCAAGAACTTTGCAGATAATTCTACCCTTTGCGACCAAGGTCGCCAACCCCCAATATTTCCTCCTGTATCAGAAAACACGCTATCTGATATACAAATATCTGTACGTGATGTTACCAAGCTAATAAAACACCTTGATTCCAGTAAAGCAACCGGCCCTGGCGGTATTCCAATTATAGTACTAAAAAACTTCAACCAGAAAAGCGTCCATATTTACAAAACTGTTTAAGCGTTGCCTTAAGGAGAAGTGCTTCCCATCAACCTGGAAAATCTCATTAGTATGCCATGTATTTAAGAATTCAGGTGATCATTCATCTCCCTCTCAGTACACTCCAATACGTCTCCTGTGCGTCATGAGTAAGTTGCTGGAATCTGTGTTAAATACAGAAGTAATCAACCATCTCAGCAAAAATAACCTTCTTAGTGACACACAATATGGTTTCCGTTCTGCTAGATCTACAGCAGATGTGCTTACTGTTATATCTCATAGGATTAGCGAATCTCTTGACGGAGGCAACATTACTAGGGCAATTGCTCTTGACATATCAAAGGCCTTTGATAGGGTATGGCATAAAGGTTTACTTCACAAGATCTTCATTAATGGTATAGTCCTCCCAATTATTTAATCATTTCTCTCTGATAGGTTCATAAGAGCAGTAGTTGATGGCCAAAAATCAGAAGCTCACAGTTTTAATCCTGAAGTCCCCCAGGGGTCCATGCTGGGCCCAACTCTCTTCCTGATCTACATTAATGATCTTCCAAATCACACTCTTACATCATTCGTAGACATCTATGCTGATGACACTATCACCTATGGTAGCACATCTAAAACTGTAAATGACCAATTCTCTCCGTTTCTCTCTCTTCTGATCTTGAGCACGCGGTACAATGGAGAAAGAGTGGCTTGTTACTTTTAATGCATCTAAAACAAAGCTTCTATCTTTACATCATCAACACTCTGATCCCCATCTGACATCAATTGAAATGAATTGCTCTCGTCTTGGGGAGGCTCCATGTTTTGACAAACTTCTTGTCTTGACCTTTACTGCTGTTCTGAAATGGAACACGTACATCAAATCTGTTACCAAGGCCGCTGGAAAAATGGTGGGATCCTTCTATCGATCTTGTAGATATCTCACCACTGATGCAATTCTCAATCTATATAAGAGCAAGATACCTCCAAGGATGGAGTACTGTTGCCACATCTGGGCAGGAGCTGCTAGAAAGGACTTGTCCTGCCTTGATAGAGTTCAGAATAGAATTCGTAGCCTCTTAGGAGATGTACCCTTCTCTTCCCTGCAACATCTATCTCACAGAAGAGATGTTGCGAGCTTGTCTCTGATTTATCGTTATTTTCATAGCAAGTGCTCGACTGAGCTTTCATCTATGGCCCCCTCGCCAAACTTTCACAAGAAACACTCGTCTAGCTGAAAATACTATCAAAAATTAACCCCACTCTTTATCTGTACCTAAACCTAAACGTAGTTTCCATGAACAAAGCTTCTTTCTTAGAACTGCACGCCTGTGGAACTGCCTTCCGTTTTCCTGCTTTCTTGCTGACTACAATCTGATTGCCTTCAAGTCTAACGTAAACAAGTTCATGATTATCCATTCCACTTAAGTTAACAAATTTACCGAATTTCCATTACTAACGTTTACTATATTGTCCAATTGACTACTGTACACTCTTAACCCTTATCCTTGAGTGGTCTCTTGGCCTTAATAAGTGGTGATGCCCATGTAAAAAGGGGGCAGCTCTAACCAAATTTGTAAAGCCCTAGAGGGTTGACTTCCTTAAGTATCCATTGGCTGAAATATGTATACTCTGCCCTGGAAATGTTATATTCGAGTTTTTCTCACTTATCCCGACTTGACCACACAGAGATAATGGGCAATGCTATCAATGATGATGAAAGTTCCAGAACTCCGATGGTCCCAGCCATTATTACTAACTAAAAATCAAGAGATTATTAGCCACTGCAGAGAACACTGTATCAGAAATAAAACAGTATTTTTCACAAGTGAAGAAACTTCCAGATCAGACATATTTTAAATCTCTGTAATCTTTGCCCCCTTTATTAATGATTAACAAGATGTAGTGTCTGTTATTCGCATAATCTGCAAACAAGTAAATCAAGACATTACTTCAAGTGCATATTTACATTTTGTTTTTACTTCGAAGTCACTGCTTGTAAAGGCATTGAGGTCACTTTAGTATAAGGATTAATGAGTTTTATGTAGACAGTGAGACACATTGACTATAAATAATGGTGGAACTTGGGTAGAGTTTCATGATATGAGATGTCGGCTTTGACAATAGCTTATTTGCATTACACTTGAACCCAATAATGTCATAGTCAGCTGGAAAGCATGCCCACCATATTATGTTCCACAGGCAGACATTTATAGAAACTCTTCATTGAATTTTCGTTTACAACACAGATAAAGTTAACGGCGGTTGTAGATAAAGATATATTTGTATCGAAAGTTTTACAGAGGTGATCATTGATTGAAGTTCAGTCGAGCATCTCTCATAAAAGTAACTCTAGGGCAACGTCTCTTCTGTGAAAAAAGAGGAAGTAGGGAGGCGAAAATCTTTTCACCCACTAGAGTTCGAAAATGGTTTTGTACTGCCAAGGTAGGAAAACATTCTTATTATATCCTTCCTAGATGTGACAGTACTACTCTATTTTAGTATATATTTGGCTCTTTTACAGGTAGAGCATAGCATCGGATGTGAGATACTTTCTGGGGTTGTAGTATGAGTCCGCCATTTTCATAGTTGTTTTGAAGTAGGTATTTCATTTCAGGATACAATATTTCAAAATGTACTTCTACTGAGGTTAAAAGAATCACGATACACTGATATATAAAACTAGAACAATGTATCTTTTTTCTCTGTGATTAAAATTAGTACAAACCTGATTCTATACAGCATGCAGTGTTCGCATCAAGCACGAAGAATGAATAAAGAAAAATAAATGGCCGCTACGTTCACTTATAGGCTGGCGATCTCAGTATGTAACGAGACTGACTGCATCTCTATTGAATTACGGCGACTTATTCTAATTGAAACCGTGGAGGTAGAGGGATTTTGAGGTATGCCACAGAGCTAGTAAAACATCCTGATGGATCTGGGGCATTGACAGCATCTATGATAAACAATCACAACAAATAGGAGCAGACTGTGAGAAAATAAAGTCGTAAATTTACCGGTAAATGCTTCAGATGTCAAGGACCTCACCTGGTGAGAGACTATAGAGAGCTGCGACCAGGCATTATCTATTTTTGGTATGGCCAGATTGGGCACATTTACAATGATTGCTCTTCGCTCCTGTGAAACGATTAAAGGGGTGCCAGCTGTACAACTGCGCTCGTCACTACGAGTGTCGCATACTCTTGGAATGGAGTCAGCAATATAAGAGCAGTAGATGGCAGAAAAGTAGAGCGTTGTAGAGAGGCCGATGCCAAGATCTTGGTTAGGAATATGCCGTTGCGACTCAATGAATATGCTAAATAAGCTTATTGCGGGAATTGATGTCGTACTGGGTCTAAATGTGATAGATCGATTGGGACGAGCTACAGTTGTTAAAGGCCAGGAGAAATTTGTCAATCAATTTTTACCCAGAATGACAAGATACGCAACCAATAACAATATCATCCAACCAACAAAACCCATCAATCTGCCCTTAAAATGGAGGGGACAGGTAGTTGATATTAAAACAGACTTGACGACAATAGCACTGTGATTAAATCGGAGGTATCATAAAACAAAAATATAAAAACAAAAGTGGCAGCGGAGATACTTATCAAGAATCGACTTGGAGAACATGGAGACTTGATCAGAGAATTCGAACTAAAGATAATTGTCGATTTGGTTCTATCACAGAAATATACGGTGGATGGGTTGACCAGAGAAAGAAACTTTCTACTAAGGGCAAAAAAAAGATATGGTGTTGTGCGGTAGAGTAGCTAAAGGATCCACATAAGATTCATCATTGGATCCGCACATCACTAGTGAAGATGTCCGGGAGGTGGTAGAGCAACATATACAATGTCAATCGATTGACACTGTGTTAGCTAAACACGAAGAATTATAATTGCATGTTGCAATAAAATTGGCAGCAAGTAACCATTAATATTACGCATGATCAACTCGAATCGTATCCGACTATGGTTGACTGTGGGCCTGGGAGGGCAGCAATATGACGAAATATTAGAACGAAAATGGCTGAAGAAGTGAAGAGAGTTGTTGAGGAAGTATCTAGTAGAAGTTTGGATGGATGATGATATATGCTTCTGCTCGGAATTTATTAGACACTCGTGTGGTAATAAAATGATAGAAAGGCACAATCGTACTATAAAAGCTGTGGCATCAAGAAGTCGATTTTTGCCCAAATAAGCTGTATTTTGGTGTAATATGGCACTGAAGTCTGGCCAAGATGAAACGTCAGTGCTGCATCGATCTTTTTTCATATATGAATAGTAACATATGCTTGCCATCAGTGAGAGAAAGAGAAAGAGAGGAGAGAGAGAGGAGATAAAGAGAGAGAGAGAGGAGATAAAGAGAGAGAGAGAGAGAGGAGATAAAGAGAGAGAGAGAGAGACGGGGAAAAAGAGTAGAAAAGCACAAGCGGAAATCACAGCGGGTAAACAGGTTTGGATGAAGCCACCCAATTCTCGTGGTATAACCCGCTGGGCAAGAGATACTATGAATGAAGTACTCTCCAAGAACAAAGTGGCAGTTGACAGAATGCCACGTCACATCTTACAAATATGAAGTTTCCTTGCCATCAGAAGAGGAAGTTGTTAAAGTTCTGCAAGAAGAACCGATACGACGGTCGCACCGCGAACAAAGACGCCCAATGTGTATACTGGACTATCAGATCAATTATTGATCTTAATGATCAAAGGGGCGTGTGATTAAAAATGGGTACAAACCAGATTTTGCAGTGTTCGCGTCAGGCAAGAAGAATAAAGAAAGAAAATGGCCGCTGCGTTTACTTATAGGCTGGCGATCTCGTTAGGTAGCGAGACTTCAGAGCATCTAATGTGTATATGAAAGGCAGGCACTTAATTAAAAAAGGGCATTCCTTTTGGTAGAAGCGAGTTTAGTAAGATATGCATTGAATTTTGAGACCGGGAATATGGAGAAGGAGAAGAATCATCCGCGTATTGGATATTGATATTGAAAATTGTGAAGGAGACGAATAGTTAACAGAACTTATTAGGAAACTGCAGAATATTTTACAGCACGGTTGTGGGTGATTGGGTATTAGTAGAGAGATGCACACACGGGAATTCGATGGGTTGATTCTTCTCGGGTCAAAAGCGTCAACCAACAACGTTTCGGTTGTAATTATGTAAGCTTTTGTGACAAGTTGAAACGTATCTGTTTGCATGGTATAATAACTGGAACAACACGCTAAAGGCATTTCATTCGTTGATTGTCGTTACACTGGTTTGACATGACTTTGATTACCCTTGTATTACCTATTGCCAAAAAACAAATGACCTTTCAAACATAGTTTTGTTTTATTTCTGATAATTAATCAAGAGTATTGTTTCTTTACGCAGATGCTTATAAAGCTTATAATCTTTCTACAAATGACTTTATTTCTACATTAAATAATTATATTATTTTTTTCTATGTGCACGCTTCTGTCAAAATAGTTTCTCTGTAGACACGACAAGATATTAGGTTCATAATTTTTTATTCAAATGATCATTTGGTACATTTAATAATTATTTTATTGTTCTCGCAGATGCACGCTTTAGTCAAAAATTATTTCTCGGTACACACCGCTTGGATGCCCAATAAAAACACCATTTCGTATTATTGATTTGAATAATGGTGTTCCGTTTCGATATTTATATTAATGTGATAAAAATCGTGCACATTTGCATAGATATGTGTTGAATTATTATGGAAAGAGTCATGTATGGATCTTGCAGTTTATATCTTATAGTCTGGGAAACGCAGGAGTAAGAAAAATTTAAATCATTTATATTATCGACTTGTCGCATTGTTTAAGTGCTTTTAAACCTAATAATCTAGTTGGCTGACCCGTATGACCTATTGCCAAAAATGAACTTTCAAACATCATACGTTTGTTTTATTTCTGGGAAGTGAACAAAACGTTTGCTTCCTTTACGGAGATGCCTATCAAGCTTATATTTTTTTTTATACAAATGGATTTTTGGTACATTTGATAATTATTTAGCTTTTTTTTTACATATGCACGCTTTTGTCAAAATGATTACTAGACGCACAAGATATCAAGTAAAGAACTTTTTATTCAAATGACCTCTTGATACTTTAGATTATTATTTTTTTGTTCTTGCAGATTCATGCTTTAGTCAAAAATAATTTCTCGTTATACACAGTCTATATATCCAAGGAAAGCCATTTTTTTATTACTGGTTTGGATAACGGTATACCGTTTAGATAGTTATATTGGTGCGATAAAAAAAAACTTGCACATTTGCGTATATATATAATATTTCATTATTATAGAAATAGTCACGTATGGATTTTGCACTGCATATGTCTTATAGACTGGGAAACGCACCAGCAAGTAATTGTCAGCTCATTCATCATGTCGACGTGTCGCATTGTTTAACTGCTTTTTGAACCTAATCATCTAGTTGGCTGAAACGAAAAATGCGTCAGCGAGTGCACATCAAAACGCATTTTTCGCGATGACATGGACAACCGCAGGCGGTGTTTTTTTCGTCTTTTATGCCGTAAGTGATAGAAATGGGTGTTCATAAAAACAAAGAAGACTAAAACAAATTTGAGGCGTCGAGATTAACTACAAAAAAGACATTTTTAACATAGAAAAGATATGAAAAGATAACCCTTCCTCAACGAAAAACGAGGTTGAAAATAAACGCGAGAAAAATAAGACCTGAAAAATAACATGATGACAAAGTAAACAAGAAAAATAGAAATATATTATCATATGCAAAGAACACAAGAAGTACAGAGAATTCAAAAAATAAGAGTAAATTCTACAGAACATCAATTGTCGATTATTTTGATTATTTGGACGACTATGACGATAGCTTGTCGGGGAAAGTAACTTCATGATTGTGCGTGGAGACGTTTCCAAAAGGATCTATTACGTTCTTGGTAAAATAATCAGCTCTTTTCGGGAATAAACCATTTTAAAAAACGATCGGCAAATCTCCTTTTGATTATGACGTTAACAAGCCGCGCGTGCGTCGTCTCCCCTTGGTGCTGCAATAGTGAAGAAATGATGAATGTGAGAAGTGTGAAGGGCCAACTTTGCCTTCACATTTTCGCCAAGTTTCAGAAAAATCTAATGGATGGGGCAAAACTTATGGGGTAAAAAGTGTTATTTTTTTGCAATTTTGGGGCATTTGTGACCACTTTTGAGCTCCTGGGAACGCCGAATTCCAGTGAATATGGACAAACGGTGCATTTTCATGCCTTAAGACATGTATACTTGAATTTAGCACCATCGGAAACCATTATATTGATATACATATAAAGTTTTTGAGTAATATGAAAAAATGAGCTCTAAAAAGGCATGTTTTTTTTAGCCCCAAAAGTTCAAGATTGATGCGAACCAGAATTTTGCCAGGGTTACCCATACTGAATTTATATTAAGAACAATGGTTTCCACATTTTTGCCAAGGTTCAGGAAAATATAATTGAATGAACAAACGCTATGGGGCAAAAGGTATCATTTTGGTCAATTTTTGGTTATTTTAGACCTCTTTTGAGCCCCTGGGAACTCCTAATCCCAGTGTAAATGGATAACGGTGCAGTTTCAGGCCGTAACACAAGTGAATTTGAGTTGACCATTGTGAAAAAATCACTATATAGTCAGACATATCAAGTTTTTGTTGAGAAATATGAAAGAAAAGAGCCACCAAAAGGGGCGTTTTTAGAACTGAAAGTCCTCGGGCACGAGAACAAGACTTTTGCCAGGGTCACACATACCGGATTTATATTAAGAACAATAGCCTCCACATTTTGACTAAGTTTCAGAAAAATCTAATGGGCTGATCAAAAGTTATGGGGCAAAACATGCCATTTTTGGCCATTTTGGGGCATTTTTGACCTCGTCTGGACGCAACGGAAATTTTCACACACAAAAAAAACTTTTACTGTGCACATTTATTTAATGAAATACAATTTGTGGCAAAATTTCAGGAAAAGCTAATGGACGGTTATCTGCCAAGCATCCGGACTAACAGACGCACGGACGGACGCACGGACGCACAGACGTCACTGAAAACATAGGTCCCTTTCCGATAAATCGGGGGACCAATATGGAAATTGCTGCATTTGTTTAGCGGGTCAGAAGTCGAGTTCTCGCCGTCATTACTGGTAGGATTTTTATCGGAAAAGTCATTCTCTCTTAAAAATTATCTGGGATTAAAAATTTGCTGTTGGAATATAACGCTGTATAAAATAAGAGAACAACGCATCTTTTCATAAAAATCGAAATTTATCTAAATGTTGAAAAAGCATTTTAGAAACTCTAAATATAAAACAGGTCCAACCATTGATCGCCGATAAGCAAAATGGGTTTAATTTTCTTACTGCCATTGGTAATGGCGTCCAAATTGCAACTGAATTACAAATCTTGCGAAAAACGAGTATGAGAGAGAGAGAGAGAGAGAGAGAGAGAGAGAAAGAGAGAGAGATAGAAGAGCAGTTCGTATAATCCCAATTATGCAAATTATGAACTGTATTCTAAAAATGTAGAAATATAATAGGGAAATATTAATTTTGAATTTCTTTATATCTTAAACTGACAAACCCACATTTTCTGATATAAATGATCTAACCTTAAGTTCAATGAATAACCATATGTTTTTCTAGTAATATATATCTAATATATAATTATCTATTTCCTTCTTTCAAAATGGGAGTGTAAAGTGGCCTTAATAATTTACTATTGTTGATATTTCTGTATATCAGGACGCCACGTGTTTCTACTCAGAAAGAGACTAATCGTCTTTAACATATTTTAACTATTTGAGAATGTGTGAAATTATGCCTATTTTTGGATCAACTTTTTTTAATATGAGAAACATATACAAGGACAGATGTGATGTTACTTAAGCGTAGCAGTTTTGTAAAAAGACAGCAATATACAAACAGTCAGACAGAGATAGGGATGCATATTAAAACTGAAATTGATATATAATGTCCGGTTAGTGTCTGTTATAAGCAGATCATACTGCCTGGTGTGATGTGTTTGTAGTAATTGAAGATTGTTAGCCGGCTTATAGAAAAGAAATGAAAATTAAAAAAAAAACATTCATATATTTCTTAACGCTTGGTCTTTATTTCAAGACTCCTTTAAGATGATGGATTTGAAAAAATAACGCAGAATTGAATTTACAACTTTGTACAAACAATTAACAGTAAAAAAAACACATAGACTAAAAAAAAACCCTCATATTTTATAATTGCATCGCACATTTCTTTCCTTATCCCAATCAGGGCTTACGTCATTTTCTACTTTGAAAGAGTAAGTAAATCGATTTTAAAATCTTGTGAAAATGTCCCTTTTTTATATACCATATATTACATGTATATTATCTAGAGGATATTTCATTCTGATCTCAGAACTGTATCTATAAAATAGAGATACAATATTTTACTGTGTTTCACATTATTTATAAAATAATATTATAAAAATGACAAGTAGAATAGAAACCATGTTCAGAGTTTACAGAAGGAATACACAAACTACCGATATATTCCTTAGAAGTGCTGGGTGTGCCCTTCGGAACAAGAACACTCTTATGTTTCATACAGTTTTTTCAACACGCGTCGTTGTATTAACATTCCGTTTCGCTTAATCAACGCTTAATAATTTAAAAAAGAATGAGAAATGCACTATTGTTTAAAAAGTTAGATTGTTTGATTTTTTATTCAATCTTTGTAAACGCCGACTCATCGAGTATTAAAATATTGTGAATCCTATTTATGTCGCTAGTGCTTAGTATTTTTAAAGAGTTTTATAAGTATAACAACAATAATTAATGGCTAATCCCATCATGTTTCCATCGAAACTCTCATATCTTTACGTAATCTGGCAAGTAATACACCAAGTTATATCTTTAAATATAATTCTGTTTCTATTTAACGTTACAGAACGAAATGGTGTGTCTTTACTTAATATCACCAGTGGTTTAATAAGTAAAGCCTGAGATCCTTACTACTCGAATAAATAATACATGACTTATCTCCTCCTGTTCTCATTACTAGTTGAAGAATATAAACAACAATTACTCAGCTGTTTTGTTTCATTTATGGATGAGAATGACAAAATTCTTTTTTCGTTATTAAAAAAATACAGTTTCATACTATTTTGATGCAAAATATATCTCTATTGTTACAATCCGTTATTGTTTAATATAAAATTAAATTAACCAAAAGTATTGAAACCATTGCTAATTAAGAACTCATGAAACTGTATTTTAGAGAACGAAAAGATTTCTAAAAAAAAAGAACTTTCTCAATCACTTTTTGGGAAAATATGATATATTTATTTTAGTTATAATTTGAAAATTATACACGTGCAAAATTAAAATTTAAAAGGGGGTAATATAGCCTTCAGCGATTATTATGCCTTGAACTGGTTTAAATACTAACATTTTATTATGTAAACAAATGTCATTTACCTTTTATTCAAGAAATGTTGATAGGTTGTTGTAAAAAATTATATTTATTTATATGTATATATCTCTTTCTATTTTTGTAAATATATATATATATATATATATATATATATATATTTAGTAATGTGAGTGATAATTTAGAATTCACATTAGAATTAAAAAATAACAATCTGTTCGATAAGAAGGAACGACAACAAACTCAATAATTTGTACGATCGTTTCGGAAACGATTTTTTTATTATGGTAGACATTAAGCCACGGACAATAATTTTGACATATATTTTTTTTTTAAACAAAGTCTCCTCATCAGCAAAAGTATTGGGTGGGGGTTTTTAATATGTAAAAGACACCATAAATAAACCTAGGAATTTTTAAGTAAGGCAGATGTATCTTTTGAAAATCGTAATTATCGTCAAAGCATTCATTTGGATGTTGATTGTAGCTTATATATATATATATATATATATATATATATATATATATATATAGTATTGATATTTTTATATATATATATATATATATTATTCATATTTTTAACCAACATTTTAATATATTAAAATTCCAGTAATGTAAAAATACCACTAAAATCAAAGTAAATTAAGCTTCATGATTATCAATTTGATAATTGAGCATGCAAATAATATTTTTCTAGAACTTAAGACAACAAAATATAAAATATAATCATATATGGTTTATTTCCATTTTGTAACAATTGTTTCATAACTATTCGGACAAATTTAAACATTATATCATTTAAATATATTAAAAAAATAGCTACTCCTCAGACACCAAAATATTTATGACAAATATATTAAAGTGTCTGACAAGTAGCTATTTTTAGAATATATTTAAATGATATAATGTTTAAATTTGTCCGAACGGTTATGAAACAATTGTAACACATAAAAAAATACAGCATATGATGCTCTTATTTTAAATTTTGTTGTCTTGAATTTTTGCAAAAAATATGATATATATATATATATATATATATATGTATTATGTATGTATGTGTGTGTGTGTGTTTATAAGTTTTTAAAATGAGGGACGGAGAATTAAAAGTTTGTTTTATATAATTTGAAAAGATGGAAAACTTTGAAGACTCATTCTCTCTCTCGCTCTCTCTCTTTCTTTTTATATATATATATACACATATATATAAAAAGTATATATATATGTATATATTACATATATATATATATATATATATATATATATATATATATATGTACATATTTATACATGGTAAGCCAAATGTTAGTTGACAGGTTATGGTTATTGTTATAGTTATAATAAATAATTGCGTTAATATAACTGATACATAAACCTATTAAAATGCTGTCCACCTTTTTTTGGCTCACCCTGTATTTTACACACACACACACACATGCACACACAGACACACACACACACACACACACACATATATATATATATATTAATATATATATATATATATTAATCTTGAAGTTTTCAAGGTTTAAAATTATAAAAAACAAACTTGTTACCCCAAGTGTCTCGTTGTAAGTCAGTTTATCACTTTTAGTAACTACATTCGTTTTACCCCAAGAATTTACATTATTCCGTAGCATATTGTAGGGATCATCAGCTTTATACCACATCACATTCCACAAAATAAAACAGATACTTTCTAAAAATCGGAACTATTTTTTGTTCCAGATTAATATTTGGCGAAGTCATTTAATTTATAAAAATGTCTTCCTTACATGTGTTGTTTTTCGTTTCCAAAGATGAAGTAGATTATTTTTACCAAACGCTGTATTTTTTGCACAGTTTGCATGGTCCCTTTATATTACATAACACTCCTGGTTGTTAATATTTTTATTTACTTTCATTATTATTTGGTATACAGCTTTGAACTTTTGTGCGAAAGGGAATAAAATTAGAATAAAACTTAATTTTCCACTTGAGACAAAACTATGTTTTAGAGATACGCAGAAATTTGTGGTTTCCTGCGATTAATTGTGATTGATTTCTTCAGTAACTCGCCAAGAATCTCAGTACTTTAATAAACAACGAACGTTTAAGTTTATTTTCTCATGCAAACGAGTGCGTTTCTTATCTGAAAGAGGTTGATGCATATGTCAAGAATTCCAGGGGCATTCATCAACCTATCCTGTGAAATTACAAACAAATATATAGAGAGAGACTTACACAAGAAACACGAGGGAGTACAATACGTCCCATCCTTGAGAGAGGTAATCGACCTTTCTGTTCGAATTTAATACCGAAGAAATAGGAGAGTAAGATGAGGAATAGAAAGTGAATTATTTCAAGTAAGCAAGAGGCTATAAAAGAAAGGGACAAATAATAAATTATGGAATACTAAAGGTAAAAATTAGAGTTCTAAAAACAAAGAGGATAAACACAGAATCTACAAAAAAAAAGAAGTACCATGATGCTTTGGTGACGAATAAAAAACTAAAAACTAAAAAGGTTGTAGGCAATTACGAACTATGAAAACGATTTAATAAAAGTAAAAAAAAAGAAGAAACAGTAAGAAAAATACGGTAGAAACGAATAATGTTTGATTGAAAGTAAAAACAGGAAAACCAGCTTTAAAACTGTGTATTTGAGGTGCAAGATTACCGTTACTTTTGTGAATCCCGTAACTCACTAAGTCCGTAAGTGCACTGCGTAGTGGGTAAACAATCATCCAGCTGACCTCACTTGTTGTGTTGGTGGGCAAGTATCTGGATAACATCAAAGCTTTTTCCTGGCCAATCATTTCTTATGTCTGACTCGTCTTCTTCTTTCACGGACTGCTCTTTTCAGATGGTTCTGAAAATCCTTCCGAGCGTGTTACGTGCATAAACTATCTAAGTTTTCCTTTTTTCATCGTCCTCAGTATTTCCAAATAAGCAATCAGAATTATTTTCGGGATGAATTGATTCAGCTATTAGCAACAACTGCAGTCTTCTCGCAATAAACTCACATATCGAATCAATACTGCATGACTAAAATGGCGTAGAACCATAACCGTTCTCTCCGCTGGACTCAAGGCAAAAATCTGTCACATGCTGGTCTCATCAGATATTTTGTTCGGATAAGAGTGCTGGTCTTTTACGAAAGAATCAGAAAAAAAGATAGTTCGAAGCTTTTAATGCATTTAGTGAGAAGCGACCATGTTGAAAATCTTGTCATTCGCCACTTTTTTAAAAGTTTGTATTGATTTAGAGATGACACCGCTTAAAGCGCGATACTCCCATGGCGATTCTCTGAACAAAGAATTGGCCGAGTTAATTATAACGCCGACCCACTCTGGCATAAAGGTGAACAATAATAGTCCATATTATATACCACCGAGTTTTTGTTCCGGCATTTATTCGCCAAATCAAGTTCTTCCATAAGATCCCGAAATGGTTTCAAGTCAATGGTACACTTTCCCACTTATTCACAATTTATATCGAAATCAAGAACAGCGTACAAATTAACAGCTAACACACTGGTCCATGATGAATTAAAAAAAGTTCCAATTGGCCAATCAACAGGTTACATATGGTCATTGGGCACATAAATGTAAATGCTTATAGAAAACCTTCTCCCTTATGCTATTATCCAACACACTTCGTTTAGTTTGTGATTTCTTAATTAATGATCAGATGCTGCATTCTAATAGCAGTTTTTAACCAGATGGCTCATATGAGGTTATTATGAAAGGAAAAAACCCAAGAGAATATAGAAATTAGACAAGATATTTTTATAGTTTCACGAAATGAAGTGTCTGATGTAATTAATATATGTATCCTATCGAGTTTTCTATATTCGAGTTTTACAAAACCTGGCTATCAGTTATCAGACATTTAAACTAGCTGTACCCAAAGAAAAGTATTGACGATTTTTTCTTTTCTAAATGTTTTGTCGATGCCGTTATATAGAAAAATGTTGCCGATATTCTAAGGGTAAATAATTTGAGACCCATATTTTGATATACTATCGATTTAAAAAGAAAATTATACTTTACAGATTTGGATATTACGGTTTTTCCACTGTAACTATTTTACTAATCTTTCTGTCAAAACACGCTGATTTACTATTAATACTAACATGTAACTTGAAAATACAAGTAAGTCGAACAATATAATCCTTAAAAAGAGACTCCTTACGTTCAGTACTGGTATAGATTAATTTAACCAGAACTTTGTTTAAATTTTGAAATGAACTATGGGTAGAATTTAATCACACTATTATGTCAAATGTAAGGATGTGATTATAATTTAATTTTAATTAACCACGTATTTAACAAATAAAAAATAAAGCAGGATGAGGTTTTAAAATTATTATATACGTTTTATTTTATGATTTAAAAATAACAACATTACAAAGTAAAATTTTATGTACTAATGTATTGTTGGTACCATGTTGAAATAATAATATTATTATTTTGAAAGCCCTTCTTAACATGGGGAGGAGAAGGTGTTTTGTATATATTCTGTGTTTCCACCTTACAATTAAATAAAAAAAATTACAATATAATAAAAAAAAGATATCGTGAAAACTTGACTTGCACATGAAAACACTCTTTACAAATAGCGTGACACCAAAAATGCATTTAAGGACAATTCTTGAAGGATATATTGTTTTTAAAAGAGACTACCCCGCCAATATTTAAAAAAATATATTTTTAGTGAATTAATGTTGTTTTAAAAAAGATAAAGTCGATTTCTAAGTGTTCGTTTCTACCTAACTGGCTATATTGCTAGTGGTTCAACTTATTTTAAAGCGTTTATTCGGTTCAAAAACAAAATTAAAGACCGCATACTTTGTTTTAAATATTTATATTAATTTACTGTTGTCTATAAACTCGAAATTTGATATACATGGTACTGAGATTTGGGAAAATCGATGTGATCGGTTTTCGGCCAAAAATTTAGCGTTTAACCGGGCAAAGTTCAACGATATGACCTTTAAGAGGTCTTCCAAACTCCTCCGAAAATTTGCAGTCTAAACACTTGAAATTGTATATATATAAAATAAATCTCATATCAATTTACTAAATTATCATTTTTTACAAAATATATTTACATAATTTCCTCAAATTTATTGATATAATTGGATAATTTTGTATTTTGTTCTAATTTTTTTATATACAATTAATTTTATTTCTTCTGTCAAAAAATTATAATCAATACAATAATCGTTTTTATAATGAGAAAATTTATAAATATTTAAAATCTTAAAAAGTGTTTAAAAATGCCAATTACATTTTTATTAGTGCACAAGGCACGTCTGATTGAGTGTAAATGAAATAGTTTTTTATTCTAGTATTTTTCATGTAAATAGAATTAATGAATACGTTTGTACATAGCAAATTTTATTATATCAATTATGGCAGACTCATTTACTAGAATAGGGCGAAAGAAACATTAAGGCCTGCATTAGTGTAGCTATTTTTTTCTACATGAGACCAGGTTATTTTACTGCAACAAAAGTCGTTTAATGGGCATGAATTAGTGTCAGTTAAAGGATTGTGTAAGTTCAAATGACATCTTTTATTTCGTGGGTTATACTTGACTGCATCTTCTTTAGAACTTAATCTTTTTACATTTGGGTGACAGTATAACAATAATAAATGGTTTGAAGCACCCAAATGAGAATGAAGTTTGATTTCTTCGAATTCAAATGTGTTTTGAAACCTGTTTCACCCTGTCTGTTCTCTTTCATCATTCTTGTTGGGAACATTGTGATTTTTACATACGTCATCTTTTTAACGGATGTGATGGCCAGATCTATTACAGCTTTTGTTTCTATTTACTTACGGTCACTGTTTATCAGGCTAATCTTAGATAAAGGTTAACAGTGAGACAACATTGTGTAAATCGATAATGGTAGAACTTGGGTTGGCTTTTTTATAAGAGGACAACTCAATATGAACGTATTTACATTAGACTTGAAAACAATAATTGTTATAATAAGTTGGGGAAAAAGCCCGAGAGTATCGTGTCTCAAATGCAGATAGTTGTAGAGAAGATATATAGAGACTTTCCCACAGTTTATCTACTTATCCGTCCCTCCTGAATTTCAGTCGTTGATCTATTCTCTTTCATAAAATAACAAGTTGCCTGCTTTCATCGCAATTCCATCAGTTTGGTTTTCTTCTCGTAACGATTACAGGTGGTCCACATCCGTCTGAGACAAGAAAGCCAGTACCACTATATTCGCCTCCCATCTGCCCGTGCGTTACTGTCACTGTAAGGGAAATTCGAAACCAGTTATTCTTCTCTGCCTTCTAGATTCTGATCGTATCTAATTGATTTTGTCATAAGTTTTCAGATGCTTTATAATGCTCTACAGGAAGGGGGTGGTCAAAACATATACATAACAAAGAGCTTCTTTGCTGACATCATCTGTAGAGTTTTCATTTATTCCTAGCCGAAGTAGAGATTTAATTGGAGCAGATTTACTTCCCTCATAATATGAATATGCTTGGTATATTCGTCTTTTAGTCTCCCCTATCTCGGTAAATTAGGTATTTCTTTGTCGTTTCACAAGCAGTGAAAAATCCCTAATGCTTTTTATCTACGACATACATGCCAATGCTTTGTAAAGCATACATTTGCCCTTTCAAAAGTACCAGAAATTGCTTGAAAATACTTGCGATGTGCATCTTAGCATCAACACTATCAGTAAATTTCTTTTACATCTTCATTTGTATGGAAATTACTAGGAGGTGCCGGTGGTCTAGTAGTAAAAGCCACTGACGTACGACCTGGGTGTTTCAAGTTCGAATCTAGTTCGTTCCATAAAATCATTTTCACTTAGAATTTTGGCAACTTGTTGGTGACATTACCGTAACTACCCGATGTCGTTCTAAAACTAATTGATAATAAAATTTCGAAGAAACCAACACTAGCAATAAAATTATCGGATTGATACAATGATAGAACTCACACCAGACAAGACGTGAAGCCGTTCGATGTAAAAAGTTAACAATAACGGAACACAGACAGCAAATGACTATTAGTCTCAGTAAAAATAAAATGAAACTTTCAGTTCAACAAGCCTGCATTTCTTTGAAAGAAGCTACTGATTTGGAGGGATGTATTACAATGAAATATCAAAAAAGGTAATTGATTAATATCACTAAATCAGCGAAAAAACGGAAAAAAAGGTTTAATAAAGGAAACAGCGAAGAGAAAGTTTTAGTATTATTTATAGAAACGACTGAGAGAGAGGTTGCATGAAAAAAGAAAAGGTCGGATAAATAAAACTAAAGATGCGTTTTTTATAGAGTATTTTCTTGGTAGTCGGAATAAAGTCAGCTATAGTGGATAAAATGCCGTTAACAGAATGTCCTTACAGATGATAGTTAACAAAAAAATAATAGACAGATAAAAAGCAATGAAAATACTGATATGGACAATAGTCAATAATAATATACAATAAAAATTAACGTTCGTCACCGAAAGTAAACTAAGAAAAAAGAACTGAGGCATCCCGCGAGATCTCGTTCATTTAATTGAGAGAGAAACAGAAAAGAGAAACATAAACTCTTAAGAATTATTATAGATGTCAACAATGAAAACATGGAGATTGTAACAAAAATAAGATAGATGGAGAGAAAGAAAGATAAATATATGACTGTAACAGTTATAAAAATGAGAGACATTCAGTCTACAAGATGCATTTTGAGTGAATTTTCAAGAAAAAGCCTTTACGCGAGGTTTTAAATTTAAATCAAAGATTTCAAGCATCCGTTGCGTAGTGGATAATGCATTTGGTCAAATTTAGTTCTACGTTACACTCTTCTGGATGTTAAAGGTTCAATCCTCAGTGCAGGTCGCACTCAGAATATGACTTCTACCTAGTCATGGCTAACGTTTAGAGAGTGTGCTACCCACGTTATAGAATTCCGTTCAAAATTCCGCGCAGATTCCCGAGGTCGACAGAAAAATTTCCGAGTCTGACAAAACATTTCCGAGTTCGTCAGAAATATCTCCAATTTTGACAAGATACATTTGAAGGTAAGAGGTTTCATCGGCCAAAAAAAGGTAGTCCGACGAATCGAAAAAATCATATAATCAACTCCTATCTAAAAATTCTGGAACATGATTTCCTAAATATACGTCAAATCTAGTCCGATCCAGTTTAATCGATTTTTCGATACAATAAATAAAATTTATAAAGGCATCTATGTTTTGAAGTAAAAAGGCAAGATCATGCACCCCCCCCCACACACACACAGATTTACATTTTTGAAACAGTAAACAATAAACTTAAGGTAGAATTATCTCTGCGTTTATCGACATCATGTGTAACGTTTGTTTTTTGTCAAGCGACTTTTACAACAAGCGAAGCGAGTAAACAGAGTGAACAATAACAAGTATTCCTTCCCTCGAAAGGCGGGATAATTGCTGTTACACATGTGAAAATATTTTTTATCGCAGGCGAGGGTTAATGCCTTTGCCAGTTAAAAGTGGTGGTTGGACGTTCCATATGTTCACCACGCTCACGCAACACAATTTGATTAAACTATAATATGCGCCAAAAAGTTAACTTTACATTTTACTTACTGCTATGGTATCGTAAGGGCTTGGAAAAAAGACACAAATCGGTAATTCGTGGAAACAAAATATATTAAAAAATGACGAAAATATGACAAAATCGGTGAGGATATATGTCAGTTCGACTGCCACAAGTGCAAACTCAAAAATAAGCTGTGTGCTAACGTCAAAAACATAATCCTGGGAGAGTTCAGTATCATCAATGATTTTTTGCTCTTACTCTGAACCCTTTCTTCCTTCTCTCTCTCTCTCTCTCTCTCTCTCTCTTTCTCTTTGTAACTTTCTCTTCGTCCCTCTCTCTCTCTCTCTTTATATATATATATGTGTACATATATATATATATATATATATATATATATATATAGAGAGAGAGAGAGAGAGAGAGGATATATATATAAATTGAAAAGACCAGTGTACTGACATAAATCAGCGGAAGTATAATACAAAGCTACAAAATATTCAGCAAATAGTTCTATTCCCTAAACATAAACTACGGCTGTTCCGGAGGAGGAACACTGTCGCTCCTGGAAAATAGCGAATATATATATATATATATATATATATATATATATATATATATATATATATATATATATATAGAGAGAGAGAGAGAGAGAGAGAGAGAGAGAAAGAGAGAGGGAGAGAGAGATAGAACAACTAAAAAACAAATTATCCAAATTATAACAGCAAACAAGCCGAAATTGAAACAATAAAATGTAATAAAATAATAGGAGACTATAAATTCGGTTACATATACAGGAAAATAAAAACTCACAAAACAGGTAACCCTCTAAGACCCATCATTTCTCAAATCTCCACTCCAGTATAACATATCGCTAAAACAATCAATAATATTAATATTATCCAATCTTATACCTAGTAAATACTGCATAAAATCTACCACTGACTGCATCAACCTTTTAAAATTATACTCCCCACAAATGCATAACTGCATCCTTCGACTCCGAAATCCATTTTACTTACGTACCTATTAAAAGCACAATTGAAATAATAATCAATTAAGTATACAACAGTACAATACCCGCTTCAGCTATAAAACGTAAAACACTTGAAATGTTACTATTAAAATGTACCACACAAGTTCTCTTCGCTTACCCTAATGAGACAACTTACATTCTAATAGATGACGTCTCAATGGAATCTCCTCTAGGCCCAACAGTCGCAGAATACTGTATGACCCACTTCGAAAATAAAATTTTCTCAGATAAAACAAATAAACCTACTATCTATGCCCGATATGTCGACAACATGTTTATTGCAATCGAATCAGTACAAGCCATTACAATATTTAAACTAAACCTAGAAAAGCATTCCGTCCTCAAATTCACCAACGAACCAAAGATAAATAATAAAATACATATCAGTCTATTCAAGCAACCCAACTAAATATACAACTTCAACATACAAAAACCTACGAACAATAACACAATGCTTCTAAATTACCATAGTGAATGCCAAGAAAAATATTAAACTGCTCATATAAAAAATTTGATCCACCATATCATTCGATATATCATTAACCTGACAAATATTTTACAAAGAACTAACAAACATAAAACAAACCCTAATAAACAATAACTTTCCTGATAAAATCGTCGATGAACACAGAAAACTCTACTTAAACTCAAAGATATCCAACAGAATCAGAAAAAGGAACAACTCTGTAGTGTTCAATCAAACGTGCCTAAATAACGGCTTTCTGTTAAAATATACAAATAGATACAGATATATAAATATACTAGTTGTCTATACCCGAGATTGTCAGGTCGCAACATATTGCCGGTCAGAGAATTTACTGAAATACTATTTAAGATATATATCTTAAACTCTCCATATGTAAACTTCTGAAAGTCAAAATAGTGTATTCTAAATTCTCCTCCAAAATAAAACAGACAATAAGCTACGTTAACTTGAGTATGAAACGTTAGCCCATATAGTCGAACTGTTAGACTAGTACTGTTAGTACTACATTGACGGTACCTTACGGTCCCCACAAAACATCCCTAAGCAACAATGACTAATAAGACTAAGTAAAATTCGAAATTGAGTAGACATGAAGTAAAAATGCAAACAATAGTATTCACACACTTTTTTGTAAAGTTCTCTTTCTTCCGCCTTGTTTGTTTTTACGTTCCTCTTTTGTGACTTCATTTTCCATGGTAATGTTTGTGTTTGTTACTTTTTCTTCATTTTGTTCTCGTTTTATTTCACCTACTTATCTAAAGAACAAACAAAAATCAACGGAAAGAAACAAAAATACGACTCGGAATTTTCTAAGTGCAAATAAAAAGAATTTATTCGTGGTTCTTCCAACAATAACTCATTTCATTATATTTCAAAACGTCTTTTCGCACATCAATGTGTTTTATAAAGCTCTGACATGTAGCATGTGCTTTTGAATATATATATATATATATATATATATATATATATATATATATATATTAGTGAGGGGACGATTCCAAACATTTTCCCGATCCAATTACGGATCTCGTTCTAAATTTCCAATTCCGATTCGATTCCCGATACCGATTGTTTTAATATTTATAAAAATTTAATTAGTGCTTTTTTTATTATTTTTTTTTATTTTTTGTGAATTTTCAAATTATTATATAACCCTGCTAGTAAGTCTCGCGTATATTTTTCTCAAATGAAAAGACAACAACAGGTTTATTTTGATTTTAAACAAAGCCAGATTTTATCAGTTCGTCGTTAGTGTACAACATGCTACTTGAAAGTTTTCATAAGTAGTTGAAAATGGTCGACTATTGGTAGGTAAAATGAGAAATATAAACAACACCCCAAAATATTAACCACAAAATACTAGATATAAAAAAAATGTAATTAACTAATAAATAAAAAGCGAAATATTTTTTTGGCGGGAGAGATACCGTGTGTTAAAATATCTCGTTAACTCATTTTATTATCTTTTTTATTTTTACTCTAAAATTGTTAAATCAGTCATTGAGAGAAAAAGTAACCATAAAGGCATTTATTAATCTATTTTATCGGAAACTCTGTTATCGTTTCTCAAGACTTTTTTAAAATTTTATTTTTTGTTGTTTATCGTTTTTTTTCGGGAGGAGGTAAAACTTTTAATCCCCACCCTTTCTCTCTCTAAAGTATATTTAAAAAATATTAAATTTATTTTATTTTGGAGGGTAGGGGCTCTTTTTAAAACAAAATCTCCCTCGGTGTTTTCTTTAATTTTCTATTTTTTAGCGATTATCAATGCCCCTAAGATATGATCCCCTAATGTTAGACATTATTTCTCGTTCTCACGTAAAACTCGACGCTACTTGTTTTTTTTCCTGAATAAACGCTTCAAAATAAATTAAACCTCTTACAACTTAGCTAGCTAGGTAGAAAAATCGATTTTCCCCTTTTAAGTAAATAAATATAAATATTAAAAATATAGTAAATAAGTATAAATATTAAAAATATATTATGCGGCCTGTAGTGTCGTTTTTGAACAGAATAAACGGTTTAAAAAAGAGGAAACCACTAACAACTTATAAAGTTTGGTAGAAAACGGACGCTGAGAAAATCGATTTTATATTTTAAAAAACAACAGTAAACAAGTAAAAATATATTTTTAAATATTATGGAGGGATATAATCACTTTTAAAAATAATATTTCCTTTAAGAACGGTCATAAAATGTGTGTTTCAGTCGATATATATTCAATAATGGTCCAGTTTTTCTACCTGCAGAAAGAGACGAGGTTTCCGGGTACGAATTTTCCGGGCGCGAGCTTTCCGAGAACGAGTCTTCCTAAATTTATTTTCGGTTTCGCGCTATTTTTAAATAGTATTTGCAGGCTAAATTCAAGTTTCGCGATATCGTTTTTTTAAAAATTACATTGTAAGATAGAAGCACAGAATAGTTACAAAGCACCCTTCCTATCCCCATGTTTAGAATAGCTTTCGAAATAATCACGTTATTATTTCAGTGCGTTACCAAAAATACATATGTACCGTGTTTTCTTTTTTGTTTTGTAATAACACAAGAATTTTTAAAACTAAATTAATCCTCCTGAATAAAATATTTGCTTTCTTTAATAATACATGTGTTTTCTTTTTTGTTCCGTAACAAAAAAGTGTTAAAACTAGAGTATTTCTAAAAATATATATATGGTTTCGTTTGTCGTGCCTTGACTTCGTGATTCCGTGATCAAGTTTATTCTTTTTAACAAGAGTAAACAAGTAAAAATATATTTTTTAAAAATATAATTGGGGTGCCTAGTCACCTTTAAAAACAGTATATCCTTCAAGAACGGACATAAAATGTGTTTTCAATCGATATTTATTCAATAATGGACCAGTTTTCCTACGTAGACAAAATGCACCAGATTTCCGGGTACGAGTTTTTCGGGCACAAAAAAAAATATAAGGAAACATGAAACATTTTAAAGGATGTGGTGATCAGAAAAACCAGCGCCAGACAAAAAAAATCCAAGCATGTAAAATCTTGGATATTAAAGTGTGAAGTTTCTAATAGACACGATATGACCATTTATCAAATAGGTGCAAAACGCTTTTTAAAATCTGCGATATTGAATAGGCAAGTGAACTCTAGACTATTTACCTTGCTTACAATAAAAACAAATAAACATAAATTAAATAAGGTGTAGAGGGTCTAGGTCTGGAATGGGTTTTCAAATATGCTTGGAATAACAATTGCCAAAGCCGCGATTCATTTCCTTGCGCCCAAAGAGGTGCTATAAAACTAAAATTATTTCAGAAGCCGATCAAAGACACTGTAATGTACGGCTGGCGCCAACGAAATTTACCCTCCCCCGCTCAGAGCATTTGAAACTTTTTAATAATATGAACTGCCTCAAATGAAGGCACATAGACATTATAGCGAATAGATGAGTGAAATTATCTCTCAATAAATGACCAATAAATAAAATAAATTAAATTCTACTAATCAATATTAAATCTGTAAATAAGATTTATAATTCATTCTGTGGCCCTTCTCAATCTTATGTTGAAAAGGAACAACTTCTAATTAAAAAAAAAATAATTTGTGCTTGTTTCATTTTTATTTAAAATTTTAAAGAATCGGTTTTGAATCGAGAATTAGACTATAATTTTCCTATTCGATACCGATTTCAATACCCCTTCAAAATTCCGATTTTCCCGATTCCCGATTCCGCCTCCGGTTAATCGTCTCAACACTAATATATATATATATATATATATATATATATATATATATATATATGCGTTGAGCCTGGTTAATACCAGATGGATTGTTATTTGGGAATACTAGATGCCCTTATGCACTCTCCGTTTTTTTTCGGCATTTTTCCAGTCATCCTAAAACTTCATTTGCCGCTGGAATTTAATATCAACGGATCAGAGGAGGTGTGGATGGAATTACGAAACTCTTGCTACCAAAAAATTAGAGTTGGTATCTACAGTTTGTCAAGATTAAACGAATGGAATATACCATCACGTTTACAAAGGTTTTTATATAGATGTACATAATAATACTTTGATATGTATGTTTCAACATAAAACGGGATGGTATTATAAAATTGTGGGGTCTGCGTTTACGCCTGGCCTCCATAGAATGGAAATATGCACAAACTTTTACAAAGAGTTTTCATTTCTATTTGCGTAAGTATACTTTGATAATTATGTTTCAGTTTGAAGAAATATGGTATAATAAAATTATTGGATGTTCGTTCGCGCCTGACCTCCATAGAATGTAAATATGCCACAAAGTTTAACAAGGTTTTTAAAAAGGGGTGACGGTCCACAATAGCACCTTAACTTTAATCTTGATTCACGTTAGCTTTTATTTTCTTTTTAGTTGAGTCATATTGTGTCGAATAAATTCACCTCATAAATTCACGTTCTTATTAAAGTGAAAGAAAAAAAAAGTCGGAACTTTAGACAATTCTAGACACAAATTTTGCATAACTCTTTTTTCCTTCTCCACTTGCACGTGGAACTCTTTCGAAAATAGACAAATAATAAAGAATAAGAACGTTACTTGTTATCGTGTCAAAAGAAGGAAAAATCCTGCTCACGTGATTACGTATCTTTTTAAAAACATTTACATCACCTTTTTATTTTTATTTATGCATCTGTTTAAGCTCTTTTTGTCAGTGTACTTGAAGGAATTCAGTTGATTACAGCCCTTTCTGCCTGTTCTTTATATTACAATAGTACAACCCTGAATCGGACGGCGCAATACTACACCGTTCAATACTGTAAAACTGAAACGAAGCTTTTCTTCCTGAAAAGGGCGCCATTTTCTTCTTATTTATATTTATGTCGATTCTTTGCCGTAAAAAACTAAAGTAATTACGTGTTTACTTTTTTAATATCCCATTTTGCTGTTTCGGATTATTTTACTAAAGTAAGTAAAGCTTCATTATTTTTCAAAACTGTTTTTGTTTCTTTGTTTTTCGATATTTCGTCGATATTATTTAGTAAAAGTGTTTAGCAGAAAAGCCAACAAACGACTACCCAAAATAATAAATATACAAGGAATAAATGTTAGCATAGTCAATAAAAGTTCAGTTCATGTTATTTTTTGTTTTTAAATAGTTTTTAATGCTCTTTACTTGAAATAATTTTAGAGAACCGAAACTAAAACGAAAATTGAGGCGATAACTACTTAAACGACTTTTTATATAAACACGTGCTATAATCGAATATTCGGCAAGCACAAAATAACGGAAAACATTAAAATATGTTTATAAATATTCCTTACGTTGATGGAACTCTCTTAAATTGTTAACACAGAATGCTCAGGTGCCCCTCCTTCAAATTGAAAACGGGGCTATCCATTTATAAGTCGTGGATATTTTGATTTGTTTCTTAAACCTGTCCGTGAATTAAAAATATATATTTTACAAAGTACTTAAAAATACAAACCAATGTACTTTTCTACAACAAAAGTATTTTTATTGAATATGGTAACATTTATTTCTTGTATATTTATATTATTATGTATATAACATTGTCTCTTTGTAAGGTACATTATTTTGTTTGTGACTCTTGACTACGAATGGAAACAAAGTTGATATTTATAATATATTTTCGCGAAAATTATCTTTACTTTCATCATATTTTGCTTAGAGTAAGATTTTTGAGTATCAAAACCCATCTCTTTACAAGCCGCTCCTTTTTATAACCTATCATACTTTCATCAATCACAGTCCATTTTCTGTAGGCTGTTTTTGAACTCAGCCAATGACGAGTACTTCTGCTAGTATATATATATACATATGTATATATATATATATAACTTTCAAGCCGTAAAGTCTGTATAATTTTCAATGCTCAATTCCCCTTCCTCTAAATCACGCTCGCCCACTTGTTTATATTTCTACGCCTTTTCCACGTCTCTTTAAGTTTATTGCGCAGATCGTAGGGTACACTATGCGGAAATAACGCCGTCTTGGTGTCTCTCGGTGATAAACCCAAATTATTGCTTTTCTCCTGGAAGCGAATACGAGATTTCGTCACATATACGCTGTTGCTAACATTTATTTTTATACTTACTGCACTTAGCCTGCTTGTATGATGCACTAATACCATTGGTCCCCGCTGTTTTGTTGTCCACAAAATAAACTAATTTTATGCTTGACATTATACTTTCATAGGTAATATATCTTGGTCGGTAAATCTTTACAATATTGGCGAGCTGAATTACTCTTAATTGATGGCGCGGGGCATATTTATTATGAGACTGGCTAGATATCAACAAAAGATGACTTAAAGGTATAGCGTTCTAAATCATAAGAAACTGTTGGAATACAAACAGTTTATATGTATATATATATACATATATATATATATGTATATATATATATACATATATGTGTGTGTATGTGTGTGTGTGAGAAACCGTTGGAATACAAACAGTTTATATATATATACATACATACATCTATATATATATATATATATATATATATATATATATATGTGTGTGTGTATGTGTGTGTGTGTGCAAAGAGCAAAGGAATAATTTGGATTGTATATATATATATATACACATATATATATATATATACATATATATATAGTGGTTGTATAGTTCAGTTTGCTAGATGTAGATCCAGTGAAACGCTTGGGTTTATTAAAGAGTGCTCGATGGAGCACAAAACCGGTATATAGTATATTTATTATACAAACGTCAAACATTAATAGTTACCTATGTGCATAGATGCTTTAGTGATATCTGAATTTTTAAACCCTCCTCATCAGACCGAAAAGAGGAGCGAATCTGATGTCAAAATCAGCATTCATTCAATTTTGTATATGAAAATGTATCTGGGTGGGAATTAAATCCTAAAAAAGCGAGTTAGTTCTTGAGAGCGGGTAGAAATCCCACCTACCCGTACTTACAAACTACCCTCTCATATATAATGTTGTCCGGTCGAGAAATACGCTAAAATATGATATTTTTATTCATCCAAATATTGTATACATTATTATAGTCCCAATTCTCAATCAATTGTTACATATCATATTGTACCCAATATAAAGTCTTCTTTTCAAACGTAAAGAAGTATATGAATTCGATGCGATCAACTACAAACTGTACACGAAAGCGAAATTCGTAGCTTTTCATCCCTAGAAGTCACTATTGATCTCTTGCCAGTCGGATATGGAATGATTGAAAATAAACAAGAATGAGTGTACAATAGTAAATATATATTATGCCTTGCATAGTATAGCAGTTTTAGTAAACTAATGCTGGCAAGTTCTATGTTTTTTTTTTTAAATTTCCACCCCTTAGCATCTTTTGACTGTTTCGCAATTTTTTGACAGAGAAAAGAGCCAGCTCGCAGTGCAATGAGAGTTTTCGTCTCGAATGAAAATACAGTTGCAGACAGAGAGATATAGTGAGTTTTATGAGATTTGCAAAAAGATATATTTTTGTATCACTGATAAGTGTGTACAAAATAAAATGTACACAATTATTAGAAATTTCTTACCTAAGTAAATATTGATTAATATTTATAAAAAACACATTGCTTTGCTATTTCATTTATTTCTATACATAGTATGATTCTTGCAAAATATACGCTGAAGTGGTAACCTCATGTTCCTATTACATTAATAAAGGTCGATTTTACTAAATAGCTGTATGTTAGTTACCGTTTATAGCAAGAGAATTGTTTCAAGTGTTCTATTAAAGCTTGTTATTTAAAGTTGATTTATATTGATAATATATTTAATTTATTTTGAATTATTATAACCGATATCGATTTTTTAGAAACCGGTTCAGAATGATTTCTCCTGGGCACCACATGTTGTCTTCTATTATATAAATCTCAACTGTCTGTTTGTGTTTATGTGTTTATTTGCGTGTGTGTTTGTATGTCCGCGAAACACTTTTGTCAATCATATCGGACCGGATCGAAACCGGTACCATCTGAAAGAACGATCCCTCGGGCGCATAATATTTGAATATCAGAAAAAAAGATTTATTATATGATGGTAAAATTGACAATTTTTTTTAAAAGGAGTCACATTTTGCGACGCCAATTTTGCAAGTCACGTACGCGTATCAAACTAAAACTATGCTTATAAACGTTATTTTAAGGGTTATAACGTCATCAGTCGTCATTATTCCATGGGCAAAAGCATTTGCCGTTAATATTTTTCATTTTTCTCACTCTTGCCGCTTTTAAGGTTCGAGCCTGCCTACCGCGGCTATTTTTTTTTTTTTTTTACGATTGCACGGGCACTCGTTAATTGATTATGCTGATTGAAAGAAAAGTTGTTTTGATTCATTTATTTAATGGAGGCTGGTGGGGATGTCTTCATCTACTTCTTCCGTTCTTTTCTAGAGGTTGGTCAATACTCTTAGTTTAGCAGCTCTATCCAAACCGATTTTCATGTCAACGCGGGCAACGCGCGGTATCAAGTTAGTCTATTATATAAATCTCAAACGTCGGCTTTTGTGTTTGTTTATTCGCCTATCTGCTACAATTTTAGTTCGCCGCATCGGACCGAGGCGAAAATTCTACTATCTGAAAGGGCGATCCCTCAGACGCATAATATCTGAAGATTAAAAATTATATATTCTGTGGTGTTTAACTGGACCATTTCTAGCAATACGCTCACTTTTCGTGACACCATTTCTTTTTGCAAGTCACGTATGCGTATCAAATTAAAACTATGCTTATAAACGTTATTTTGAAGAGTCATGATGTCATAAAACGTGGTCCGATAAGCAATTTTTTTGTGATAGAATGAGCACTAGCTGCTATTTTGATTGAAATAAAAGTTGTTTTGATTCATTTTTTAGGGGTCTAGTGGGGAAATTTCCACTTTCTCCTGTTCTGTTCTTGGGGTGGCACAATGTTTTTAGTATTTTTTTTAATATGGGAGCGGAGATTATCTTCAAAAAGCGTCCTGAATTGATAATTGAGCACCGGACTTTACTAAGTAGATATTAATAAGTCCCTTGTACCTATTCCCCTCTGTTTTAATGGAGAGTAGATAATACAGTGGATGTATTATCGGAAGCTCCAGTAACTCTCGCTTCTCCTTTTTTTTTGTCCCTCAGTCCTCATTTAAATGAGTGATTTTTCTGACAAAGGGTGAAGAAAAAGCTGCTTTCCAGGTGGGTAGTACTTGGTGAACAGTAGTCTGAGATGTCGGAAAATTTTCTGTCTCTATGTATATACTTGTGGCCATATCCCAAGTAAGGGTGCTGGAGGTAAACGTTTCGTCTGGGCTGACGTTATCCGCCTGATAGTCAGGAAACCGAACCTTGGATTAACCACTAAGGAGGCTGTCTTATCAGCAGGCGCAAAGTACTGGGGCTGCTGTAATGCCATTTGGTGCATCGATTCTGGACCATGCAGTAGTGTCTGGTGGGACCTCTCGATGCCTTACTAGTGGATAATTGTAACGGCTTTACCTTATCTTATTATCATATTTTCCCTCTCTATCCTGCTCAAGTATGCCGACCTGTTCCACAAGTCCCAAAACCTCAACATGAAATATCTCCAGAAAAAAACTCGAATAAACCTAGAATCCCATCTTCCAACGTAGATCCCTACTACCATGTCTCCTTCTCCAACATCAGGGGTCTACGTTCCAACCTTCCAGAGGTTGAAACCCAATTACAGGAGACGAAATAGGACATATTCTTTCTAAGTGAAACTGGAATAGGGCCGACCAATTCCCTAGATGAGTTCATAATTAACGGATACTCTAACTTAACAGCTAAATCTAACCCCAAGATCGCCATGGGCATGGAATATGTGCCTACATAAAGGATGGCTTCCCGTGTGGCAGGGATATCTTAAGAGAAGATCCTAATTTACTCTATATGTGCTTCCGCGTTGCACTTGCTTACATCACTGCATTTATATTTGCTCTCTACCGGCCCCACAACAGCGGAGTTACTATCTTTAAGAGTATATCTGAGAAAATAGACCACATCCTGTCTGCACATCCCTCGGCTAACATCCACATCTGTGGTTACTTCAACGTCCATAACGTGGAATGACTGACCCACTCAAATAAGACAGACGATGAGGGGAGGTTCTGTCATGATTTTGCCATTGGTTATGACCTCACTCAGATTGTTCGCGAGCCCACCCCTGTACCCGATACTACAGGTCAATATGCAAGCCTCCTAGACCTTTTTCTTTCAACTTCCTCCAAGCTATGTTCATGTTCCGTTCATTCTTTTCTAGGATCCTCCGACCATTCCGTCGTATCAGTTAAGAAAAAAACTGAAATGTAATAAGTCCCCAGACGTACCCCTCCACCATACTGTATACCGATACTCCATGGATGACTGGATGCATTCCGTGTTTAAAAAGGATGTGTCCTCTATAGTATCAGACCTGACCGAATGGTTAATTGTAGGCAAAGACCAATTCATATCATCCAAAAAATTCTAACAAAAACGTACCAGCCAGCTATGGTTCTCCCTAGAATGTGTTGCTGCCATCGCGCACAGAAATCACTTTTTCCATAACTACCAACGTAATAGATGCACTGAGACTAAAGCTGCTTTCAGGACTGCCAACAACCACTGTAAAAGAGTAATAAAAAATGCAAGAGAGCTATATGCTCAGTCTGTTAAATCCAAAGTAGCTGATCAGCGGCTTATTTCCCACCAGTTTTGGCAAATAACAAATAGGATCCTGAACAGAAGTGTGCGTTCTATCCCAACCATTATCAATGGACCAGAGATCATCTCGTCAGCATCAGCCAAGAACATTGCAGCTTATTCTACCCTATGCGACGAAGGCCATCAACACCCCATATTTCCTCCTATAATACAGAACACGATAGAAACATATAACTATCTGTGCATGGGGTATTCAAGCTAATCAAGAACCTTGATTCCAGTAAAGCAACTGGCCCTGACTGCATCCCAATTATAGTGTTAAAAAATCTTTAACTAGAATTGCTCCCATACTTACGAAACTGTTTAAGCGTTACCTTAAGGAGAAGTGCTTTCGAACTCCCTTGAAAACCTCATCAGTATGCCCTGTATTTAAGAATTCAGGTGATAAGTCATCCCCCTCTAAGTTCAGACCTATAAGTCTCCTGTATGTTATGAGTAAGTTGCTGGAATTCATATTAAATAGAGAAATAGTCAACCACCTCAGTATAAACAACCTTCTTAGTGACACGGAATATGGTTTCCGTTCTGCAAGATCTACTGCAGATATGCTAACGGTTATATCTCATAGGATTAGTGAATCTTTTGACAAAGGCTTCCTTTCTAGGGCAATTGCTCTTGACATATCAAAGGCCTTCGACAAGGTATGGCATAAAGGTCTACTTCACAAGATTTCCAGCTCCGGTATAACTTGAAATATTTTCTCAATCATTAAATCATTTCTCTCTGATAGGCGCATAAGAGCAGTGGTCGATGGACAGAAATCAGAGGCCTGCAGTATTAATGCTGGAGCCCCTCAAGGGGCAATCCTAGGCCCAACTCTCTTCCTGATCTACATCAATGACCTCCCTAAACACATACTTAAATAATTCGTTGACATCTATGCGGATGACACGACCATCTACGGCAACACATCCAAGTCTGTAAATGACAAAATTCTCTCTGATTCTCTCTCCTCTGATCTCGAGCGCGTGGTTCAGTGGGGGAAGAGGTGGCTGGTTACCTTTAATGCATATAAAACCAAACTCTTATCTTTACATAATCAACGCTCTGATCCCCATCTGGCATCAATTGAAATGGATGGCTCTCGTATAGGAGAAGCCCCATGTTTTGACAAGCTTCTGGCCTTGACCTTTACTCCTGATCTGATATGGAACACGTACATCAAGTCTGTTGCCAAGGTCGCTGGAAAGATGGTGGGATCCTTCTACCGCTCCAGAAGATATCTCACTACTGATGCAATTATCTATCTATATAAAAGCCAAGTACGTCCAAGGATGGAATCTGCTGCCATATCTGGGCAGGAGCTGCTAAAAACAGCCTATCCTGCCTTGACAGAGTACAAAATAGACTTCGTGGTTTAGTGGTAGATGCCCTTTTCTCTACCCCGCAACCCCTCTCCCACAGAAGAGACGTTGCGAGCCTATCTTTGTTTTACCCTTATTTCCATGGCAGGTGCTCGTCTGAACTCCAATCTCTGGTCCCCCCTCGCAAATCTTTCACAAAAAACACTCGTCTAGCTGAATCCACTGTCAAAAATTTTCCCCACTCTTTATCTGTGTCTAATTTAAAACGTAGATTCCATGAACAAAGCTTCTTTCTTAGAACTGCACGCCTGTTGAACTCCGTTCCATCTGCTTGCTTCCCACCTGACTACAACTTGGATGTCTTCAAGTCCAACGTAAACAAATTCATAATGAACCGCTCCCTTAAGTAAGCACTTCATTAAATCTCCACACTAACCTACTGTACTTGTAATAACCTTTATCCCTGAGTGGCTTCCAGGCCTTGATAAGTGGTGACCATCGTGTAAAAAAACAAAAGTATAGCAGCTGTGGTCAAACCGAATTTCATGTCCATCCGGACACAACCAGGGATACATGCTAGTATATATATAAGTATATATATATATATATATATATATATAAGTATATATATATATATGTGTATGTGTGTGTGTGTGTGTGCGCACGCGTGTTTGTGTGTGTGTGTGGTACATTCCTTCAGTCTTGAGAGACTATGGATATCCCCTGTAAGGTGCCTGCGCCTGGAATTTTTGTGGCAAGTCTTATGCAATCTCCAACCACGCCTCTCTTGACTTGGCGTTGATATATACCCGTGGCAATTGGAGGTTCAGAACGACTAGAAACAATGCCGGAATAAACTGAAAACATATATGTTATATTGTGGGAGTTCTATATAAACGAGGGTCTATGGCAACCAGGACATACATTGTATTTCATAGTGTTAGGGTGTAGAAGTATATATTAAATGTTCATGTAATCGATGGTATACAATCACGTGTGCATATTTATTTCTGTTGCTCGCTCTCGACTAGTGGTTCCTAATTTTTCCTTATGTGTGTGTGTGTGTGTGTGTGTGTGTGTGTGTGTGTGACATGCAATGCAGTCCACATATAACATTTAATACACAAATGTGGACAGGAGACAGTCTATAGGTTATTATCTTGCAAACGGACAACTATACATTCATTCATCTGTGTCTTGTTCGGTGAATTGGTCAAACTGAAATTTTAGATCCTTTCAAGAAATCGACTCATAATAGCGGTTTTATTTTAAAACAAGTTTATTCAACGGATGTTTTCTATATTCGAAGACTGGACGCTTTTCTGTTCTACACCCCTTGCGCCCAAGCCCCAAAGCCTTTCATAAAGACTCAACTTTTCAACAGGTTCGGACTGTCTCTCCATGACTTGCCCATTGGACTTTTGTCCCGAACTTCTTTTGACTAACCCGTATACAGTAGCGTGCAAAACTAAGGGACTACATTTTAACACCTAATTAATTAAAACTGTTAGAAATACTTCTTGTGAAAAGCTGAAATTTTAACAACTGGTAATCGTTATCATCCATAATAACATATTAAAATTTGAATCATTTGCAAACGAATAGAAAAAGAATTATAGCAAGTATTTATTTATTTTCCAAATAGGATCGTCCAAACGTAAGGGACGAAATTAAGAAAAATAATGTAAATAATGTAAACAGTATGCTATATTCAATTTTTTTGATTTCCTCTAAAGGACAAGTCTAAAGAACAAGCTATTTTTTAGTGATGGCAGTTTAATTTATTTGGAAATGATGAAAAAACAATGTAAAGAAACGTATTGTTGAACGATTAAGTGCAAAATGTACTACGAAAACTGTCAATGTATTTGGAATTTTTCTAGCCAACGTACAACACCTCTTGTCCTGTTACAAACTCGTTTAAACGCGCAGATCTATAAAAACATTGCTGAAGATCATATCGTGCCAATCATATAGAATTCAAGTTTGGAGAGGGATACCTTTATGGAAGATAACGACCCATGTCATAAGACAAAAGTAGTAATGAGTTACCTCAGCGAGAAAGATTTCGAAATTATGGATTGGCCACCGCAAAGTCCTGACTTAAATCCAATAGAAAATCTTTGGAAGACCATAAGAGTGAAAGTTATGGAAATAAATCCTACTAACACGGAGTATTTGTGGGCGAAGCTTCAAAAAGAATGGTCTAAAATAAGCATCGATGACTGTCAAAAACTAATTCGTTCTTGTAGTCGAAGATGTGCAGCTGTCATTGAGAGCAAGGGCTCATTTACTAAATATTGATTGTACATGTATTTTATTGTTTTTTTTTGCTGTTTACATTGTTTTCCTCACTTTTGTCCCTGACTTTTGGACGTTTCTATTTTTGAAATAAATAATTGTTATAATTCTTTTTCTGTTGTTTTGCAAATGATTCAAATTTTAGGATGTTAGTATGGATGATAACGACTACCAGTTGTCAAAATTTCAGCTTTTCACAATAGGTATTTCTAAAAAATATTAGGTTTTAAAAGTGTTTCCCTTAGTTTTGGACGCTACTGTATATCTAAATTAACATAACCTATTACATTATTTGTTTCCTTGACCTGACATGTGACTTCTAAACACGTTTTCTATCTGATTATTCATCACAGCATTCTTACCTTGATTGTTCACCAAAATATTTTATGAACATATACTTTTCAATAACATTCTGTATAAATACCTTTTCTACATAACAGTTAAAAACAATAATAATGTTCATTATCTTACATTTCACTTTTTTAATGATATTATTCGATGTCCGAAATCGACTATTAGAAAGACCACTCGATGTTGCCCCGACATACTATAACACAGAAATTGCCTAGAATTCTTAAATAGTCACCCATCTGATATGCATAATTACGTTGACTCATCGATTCTCGCCAGATCACCAGAGTTAAGCAACGTTGAGCTATCCAAACCCCCAATATATATATATATATATATATATATATATATATATATATATATATATATATATATATATATAAAAGTGAACGTGTCTGTCTGTCTGTCTGTCTGTCTGTGTACATTTCCCTACGCAATAACTCTGTCAATTTTTAGTCTATAGACTCGAAATTTGAAATACCGTGTACTGAGATTTGGGAAAATCGATGTGACGGTGTCAGCCAGAAATTTGGCTGTTAAGGGGTCAAATTTCAACGATTTGACCTTTAAGAACTCTACCTAACTCCTCCGACAATTTTGGGTCTAGACACTTGAAATTTTAGATATAGGTTCCTTGAACCTGGATCTAATTTAATAAATTTATTTGAGCCCGAAACTATAAATTTTAAGTGGTCATAATAGGGGTCAAATTAAAAAAAAATTACACCTTTTTTTTTTTTTTTTTGCTCAGCATACACCTCCAAACACCCGGGCAACGCCGGGCTGAAATGCTAGTATATATATATATATATATATATATATATATATATATAATGTGCTTCGTAAGAGTGAAGAATATTAAATTAAAATAAATCACAGAAATCTGCGTCTTATTCCAAAGATTACTTTTTGGAATGTTTAATTCAAATAAAGTTTCAGGCATATGCTCCCACGGCTCGTTCGTACATAATGTAACCCAAGGATTAAATGTTCGTAAAAAATTACATTATTATGCATTTCAACAATAACACATCGAATGTTGTCTACAAGTGGTCTCGGGTGTCTGGTTTATCAGCTATGTAACTTTATATATCCCGAAATAAATTTCATAAAGTTAAATCGCACGAACTAGGTCGCCAGTTGACCGGAACATTTCATAAAGTTATTTGTTCATCAAATTTTTCTCTCAATAAATTAATCGTATAATACGCTATTTGTAAACGCTGTCTTCACATGCTGAATTGTCGATTAAAGCTGAACTCCAAATAACTGATAATTGTAAAATCGACAAATAAAGCAAATGCAGTTGGCAATTATAATTCCGCTGTCACTAAAGATGGTGCCTGTGAAACGTTTAAGAAGTCGGTGCAGTTGATGCCAATAAAATTAGACGATAGGTTCGTCGCTTTTAGAGTTGCGGTAGATATGTACGTGACAACACTCCCCCCGAGCCTTTACGACTGAGACTTCTAACGGTTGGAAAAAAGCAAAGAAATTGATAGTGACAATGTGGAAAATAAATTCTAAATCATAAAAGGTTTTAATGGTACAGCTTCCGTCATCGTAGCTCTTCAACGCTTTAGTTTTTGAATTATAAAATACGTCTTCACTTTTGAAACGACTGTTGTATGTATATATATATATATATATATATATATATATATATATATATATATATATATAATCTGTGAATGACAAAGGTTTATATTCCAAATTTAATGATGTTGACGATCTTATTCATTTAATTCAGTTGACACTTACAATTTTTGATAACATCTGTTTCGTTGCACAAAATCAATCACTTAATTATTTGTGAATGTATTTTTCCCTCAGGTATTCAAAAGAAATAGCAACAATCAATTCACCAAATTAAATAAAATGCGTTTCGACATGATTATAAAATCCAAAAACTGGAAGAGAAACTGCAAATGCTTCATAGTTTGCTTACATTACGCCATTTTGAGTTAAATGTAGATTTTTGTCATTCATTCATGATATGCTCTGTAAATACATTGAGCTTTTAAAATATGGATTGGTACATATAAAAAGGATATATATATGTGTGTGTGTGTATGTGTGATTGTGTGTGTAGGCATTGTATGATATAAATTTTAATGTATGTGTGGGGGTATTGTATTATATAATATTTATATATATTTCTGTGAAAATATTTTATATTCACTTAACTCTCCTTCATCGGACTATCCATTCATGTGAAATCTTTTTATAATTTTTCTTTTACCTCCTATTCCCCTTACCTCACCCTTTTTTAACCAAGTAAGATCTGTTACTTACTTGTGGTTTCATTAAATACTTTTACATGCAAAATACGATCCCGCATTTTGCTAATTCCTGCCCTCTGATGAGGAGAGTTTTTCTTCGAAACTCGGCGGATTAAGGACTATCCACTTATCTTTTGCTTCCTTTTTAAAATTAAAGAGGTTTTTAACTCTTTTTCAAGATGTTTTTAACATGTTTTATTAATAATTTGTGCATATTATAAGCACTATTTCCTTTTCGGTTTTATTGAGCTTTTACATCTGGTTGAGATTACGTTACTTGTAAAAATTAACTCTTTAATATTTATAATATATTTTAAGTTTACCATTTTGATTTCCTTGAAAAACCTATTGTAATATATATATATATATATATATATATATACATATATATATACATATATATATATACATACATAGGGTGACCCCCCCCCAAAAAAAAAAAACAAAAAAAACAAAAGAGGCCATCTAGAACATATTCTGTAGAATGAAGAAAAAAAGATAAAAAGGCCAAAGACCCTAGTGTTTTGATGTGATGTTTTGAATATAATAAACTAGTTTTGACCAAAGTTTGATTTCATTCGGACAAAACAGTAAGAAACGGGGCCTAATTAGAGCTGGGCCCTTTTTTTGTGGGTCACCATGTATACGATTACATCGATATAGTGAATCATTGTAATGTGGCCGTTACATTTGCACTCGGACCCAACACATTGTATGGAGAATAAATCGCCAAGGAACAAAGAAATTAACATATTTTTCATTTTCAGGTGAAACAAATAACATTTATTAAATGTTGTTTTATCACCAAACGACGGACACTACATTTTCCTAGCGGGCGACAGCATATTTTATTAAAATTATATCTCACCATGCACGTTGTTAAAAGTCGCTGTCGCCGTCACGTGGTTTATTTTTCTCTCGCTGCTTTTCTCACATTCTTCATTTAGACGTCATCTCATGCTTAGGCCTGGTCATTTGCATACATGGAGATACACTGCTGCTATATATGTCTCCATGACTTCGTTAAATCATTTATTTTCATTTATTTTACCCAACCGGGGGAAAAATAAAGTATGCGTTATTCAACATGTTCTGCTTAGAATGATTGGGATTGGAGTTTACATTACACTGTGGCGAATCTACTGTAAATTTCATAAAATTATCAGTACAGAATGCCTTCACATAAAATTTAAAATCCCAAAGTCAATTATCATGGTTCCTTTGCGTTATAAAAATAAACATTCATTTCGAACGCACTGATGGCTTCTAAAGCCAACTGTTGACCTTATGAAATTATTTTTACATAATCACTTGAATTTAAGTTCAACTTGACAGTTAAACATCATTGCTTAATTGTGCTTTTAAAAGAAACATTTATTTCAAACGCGCCCTTATAATACAAGATGCTTTTGATTCATTGGCTGTACCCTTCTGCTTGTGCGGGAATAAACCTTCATAAATGCCCATATGATGTTAGGTTGTATAAAAGTGTCAACTTTTGCCAAAATCGAACTTCCTGTTTTGATCGGAGTTTTTTTTTTATCATCGGTCCTCAGCAGACGCATTCCAATAAAAAACCTACGTAAGAACACTCCCAGACACATCGAATACCTTTGTATGAAATTTCAAAAATATCGGCACCGCAGTTTCAGAGTTCATAGAGAACGAACACACAAAGAGAAAAGATTTATTTTCTATAATAGTAAATATATATTTTGTCATATAATATTTTACATGTCATATAATATTTTACATGTTTTTACTAGCGTTAGGTGGTCATGTGGCATGTCTGTGATGCTATATTTCGAGACGTTTTCTTTTCGTGAGGCGTATGTTCGACTCTCAAACATGCATAGTGAGTTTTATAGTGGAGCGAATGTGTTCGCAGAAATTAGCAAGTAATTTAATAGTTTTAGATGTATAACTTAGCAATATCGGACATGTGTTGGTACTCAATAATATTTATATATTTTTCAAAATTAATATTTAATTATCTCTCTTTGAATTATTAACTAGTTATTATTCGTTCGTTTATTTATTTTTTCTGTGTTTCTGTTAGTTTCCTTTTTTACTGCTAATTATTTCTTTAGTTAGATGATAGAAGAGTTATATAAAAGGATTAAAATCTATGATAAATCCACAGATGAACATAAAATATTTTTGTTGATATTGAACTATTAAAAACAACCATGTTATAGTATGTAAGGAATATGCTCGCCTTAACCCGTTCCAAAAGGTGGGATGTTCTTAGAATAAAACGTTATTCATCGAAGTTCTGTTTGGGTCCATGTACACAGAAAAAGAAAAAAAAAGAATGTTTCTTGTAGTGTCAGTAGCAAGACGAGTTCTTGCCACAGTTGTTTTTTGGTGGGGAGGAGACAGGGTGAGAGCACTGAGCTTGAATCAATGTCGGGCACCTGCCATTGAAATCGCGGTAATTATTTCGAATACAATGTCACCATTTATACAGGAAATAGAATAAATCAAAGTAAAACTGCATTCAACCTATTCATATGATTTTATTCGTGAAGATTTATTAGCCGAAAAGGTCGCATTTATCGATAACTATTAAAGGATTGAATTCACTTAGGGAAAATAAGTCTCATCTCAAAAAGTCTGCATAACAATACGCCGATAAGTAAGTGACAGTTTCTAAGACTGCAAATCGATACTGTATAAATATACATAATTGGAACCTAAAATTATGTTGACCAATGTAGATTATCGATTGGTTTTTATGAAACTTCCAAATCTATGGCGTATTTTAAATGTACCGGATCTATTTCCTAATTACTTAAAACTATTGACGGAATAGTAAGAATAAACAAAACGCAAGTAAGTCTTGAGACGGCATACCTCGGCCTGTCAACGTAAAGATGGGTCATAGTTTTATCTTGACCATACATTTCCACATTATATGAAGTTTTTCAATGGTTATATCATAAAAACGTCAACTATAAAAAAATTATGTATCTGATTGAGTTGCGCGTTGGTTAATCGTATTGAAGATAGTGTAATTTATACACTAACTTTATCTAACTCAGAAGTTAACATTTCATAAAACTATTTGTGTATGGCAGAAACTTTCATGGCTTACGTCAAAAGTTAAGTCACTTAAGATATGAGAACACGTTGATAACGATATCGACAAAAGTGCGAGTGTCAGATTTTCGGTAATGTTCAATTTAACCTGTGTCCGAGATATTCTAACATTTTATCAGTTATAAGCTAGCCCACGGCTGATATTTTAGTGACAATTGTTCAAGCGATATCCACGACATACTGTGTTATAATGTTTGCCAAGCAGAAAAGTAAATTACCTGTTAATGTCTATCTATAACTTCATCTAATTATCGGCGTCTCTCTCTCTCTCTCTCTCTAATATATATATATATATATATATATATATATATATATATATATATAGCTATCTATCTATCTAACTGGGAAAGTAAACAAGAGATGTGGAGCTATGTTTGGTAAGATTATCAAAACATATCAAAACAGGTAAAACCTGGTGAACTGGTCAAGTTTGCACCGAAAGGTCTGGAACAGCTGATCGGAGAGCCGTGTCGTTTGTCACATGTTCCAGTTTGCTGGACATAGTGTTGATTTGGAATTCACACGTCAAACACAGCGAATGAATAAACGGATGATTTTCCCCCTGGAAGGAGTTGACGTGTCTCAAAATGGAGACTAAGAGAAACACATAGGCCAGAGGTATTCACATTCCTTTCTTCTACGTATTGACACCTGGGAAGTAATAAAATCTTACGTAAAAAAAATCATGTAATTGGATCGTTTCAAACTTATTTGTCCATCAGATTTCAGCTCTATTTAAAAACAGATGAAATTCTCAGTTAGACCAAAATGTAGGGAATCAACGACGCTGTTGAAAAGGTAGGTCAAAATATATGCCTGACACAGGCACGCATCAACACTTCTGATCACGGGTCGTAAATAGACGGTTACAGATATATGTAGATAAAACAACAAATGGTCCAGATCATGAAGAACCGCATAAACATTAAAGTACACGTATACACACTGAATCAACACCCCACTACATAACATACGACGTTTTGTTACCCCAAATTGCAATAACTGTACACAAAAATATAATGACAAACTCGACAGAAAAATAACTTCCGCCTTAAAATATTTAGTTATCATTTTCGGTAATTTACACATACTTCCGGTTATCATATTGAAAATTATGTTTAGCTTTTACTGCCATAAACTCCAATGTGTCATTGTAATTGTAATTTCACAACGCTAAGTCGACTTATGACTGTGGAAATCTTTAATGTGCTGGACTAAGAAAATATCCTTAAAAATTTAAACTCCATTTATTTTCGCTTAATTAACCAAGGATTTTAAAGACTAATATATATATATATATATATATATATATATATATATATATATATATATATATATATATATATATATATATATCAAGTTAGAGGTATTGCTGTTTTCTTGGTAAAAAGATGCTGTACATATAAAATTCATCAGTTACTTATTTGTGAACCAGAGTAAACACTAATGAATCACACGAGGTTATTAAGCGTGTTCAAATCGATTTGATCTATCAATCTAGAACGTCCGCTGAGTTTCCAATGACGTCACAGTCATGACATATATATTTAAATGTTACATAGAACATACCACTCTACCTACTTTTTAACCTTACGTTTATATTTACCATACTCATTTTGTTTTAACACACTCGACTCTAATATTGCTAGAAGAAGACCGATAATCTTAAAAAAAACATGATAAAACATTAATAAACGTATATAATACTGTTATAAACCGAATTACAACAAAAATACTTTGAAAATAAACAACAAAGATTTATCTGTTTAAAATCAATATTTCGAAGTGATAAGCTTTCCACAGAATATATTTTTCTTTTCATTTGGCTTATAAACGCATTTCTTTTCATTTGGCTTATAAACGCATAACATACAGTTAATATTTAAATAACGCTTATATCACGTAGATCACAATTTAACTGTTTCCTATCGCGCAGCACGAAGCGTTCTCTTCTGGACATTAAAAGAAATATCACTATTGAAGAAAAACACACGGATGTTTTCTACTAATTTCTTTTCGTCTCAACATTCTGGTACGAAAAAAAAAAAGAATATACCGAGAAAGACACAGCATGTCGAAATATTGATTTTAAACAACGTAGGTATTTCATTTTAAATTATAAACAAGGCTAATATCACAGAGGACACAACGTAAGTATGATAAATTATTGCTGTTTGTTCCCAAGATTAATAATTATTTGGATAGCATTTAAATCTTTCGAAATTAGATTTAAACATCTGTTTAGTTTACAGCTGGTTCACTCACGAAATTCTAATAGCTGTTTTATCAAAAACAGATGGGCATAATGATATATTTTACATAAAAACTCAAGACTAAGTATGAAGCCACTTTCTGTAAAGGGCTAAAAATGCCATCTCTAGGTCGTAAATAAGTAAGTAAGGAGTTTTCTATGAACAGCCTTTTTACCAAGAAAACAGAAATTTCTCACTGTGTCTGACAAATCAATCAGGGACTGTGAGAACTAAAAGACAAAATGAGGTAAGCGAAGGTTACTCATTCTAATTTCTAACCTTTTCACTCTTTTTATAGAGAAAGAAACGTAACGAAAGTCTTTGTTGGAAGTCATTACGTGGTCGAAATAAATGTCACCTCTGTGCTATATAGAATATGTTTGCTAAAATAGCGATGTATTGGTTGTTGCGCAGGAATTAACGAATTCTGCAATTATCTAGAATTGTATATTCAGATTTTTCATTATTATGTTAGTGTTGTGTAACTATTTTAATATTTACATTTTGCGGAGGTTAGGGTTTATACCATATTGTACTCACGCCAAAAATATGTTCGCTTTCAGTACCGTTTACAATATGCAATCTTGGAACTAAAAATAGATCCTCGTGTTGAAAGAACCATATATTCATGTGATAATGCCCTGTTAAGCTTTTATCATCTCGCAAAACCACAGTCGATCATCATGATATACTGTTTTTAATGTACGAATGCAATCAAGATCGGCTGAAGAACAGCTTCGAGGAACCTTTCTTTTTTTAATGCTTTTATTATGTTGTTCTAGTTAAAAATGGGAGATCCTGCCGGATGTCAGACATTCATTCTATATCATACATTCCAAATGACGCACACATTTTCAAATGATATGAGGTTTGAAATTGTCCGATTGGTCGCGAAACGATTGTAACGAACAATGAAAATACACTATTTGTTGCATAAATCTAACCTTTGCTGTCTTGATTTTGTGAAAACAATATATGAATGTTCGATTACAAAAACTGGCAATCTTGTAGCTTAGAAATTAAGTCGCTTTATACTGACTTAAAACGATTACCGAATTCTCAATCATAAAAAAGACACACACACATACACACACACACACATATATATATATATATATATATATATATATATATATAATTTCTTATTTTGTTATAGCTGGGGGTGGAACATACTATCCGATGCCTGACATCTAAATCATAGAATTCAACCAAGAGATTATTTTAAGATTCTATTCGTCTCTTTCAGTGCAATGATATTTTTTGTTATCTATCTTGCACTTTGTTCACTGGGTATATTTTCCAGGTATATTTTTAAATTCTTTTTAATGTGTCCAGTTGTGTCGATAATTACTGGAATGATGGAGATCTTCAAAATAGCCAAGTCTCTTTTTTCTCACTGTTCTTTCTGACATATGTTCCCAGGACCTATTGCTACGTTCGATGTTTAACCTTTTACAGAGAGTCGATTGGAGATATCTACACACTCCCTTTGTGTCGCATTTTATAGTAGCCGTCCCCCAGCAGAATTTTCTTAATAAATGCTAGGTTGTACACTTACTCTACTTCTTCTAGAAGCGTATAGACACGTGCCACAGAATGCGTTGTGTATTAGAACCAGAAAAAGATAAAAGTAAAATGAAGATTATGCTATTCTTTACATTTATCCGCCACAAACAAAATGTACTATGAGCTACTAATGAGTTACTATGATTAAGAGTATATTTGAAAAGGTACATAGTTAATGGGAAGTAATGAAGGAACATATTTGTTTACATTACGTTTAATTTCTTCATGTTGGTAAAGTCAAAGAAACAAAAATAGGGAGGGAATTCCAGAGACAATTATTTCAGAAAAAAAGTATTATGTTTGTCGGCATCCAGGGACCTCCATAATGAGAAGGGGTTACAGCTAGTCGGGATATATATATATATATATATATATATATATATATATATATATATATATATATGGACCTCCATAATGAAAAGGGATTACAGCTAGTTGGGATATTTATATTAAAATGTACAAGATTAGTAAACACAGTTGAGAAAATTCCGCGGAATTTCTTGTAAAACACGTACAGCAATGCAACCTTGCGACATTGAGATAAAATCGAAATCGCGTTATAGACTTTTTTGTTCCAGCATGCACAGTGAGTAGTAGACGTTCCCAGATATAGCAAAATTATTTTATGCATTATTTCTACATATATAAGATACTTTGTTTTTGTTTTTAGAATTGAATTATTTGTAAAACAAGATCCGTTGCTGCCTAACGATACACAACTTGTTCGATTGTCTAAATTTCATATACCGCGTGAGATATAAAAAGCATTTTTGATTTAAATAAACCGCTTAGAATATTCATTTACTCATACTAGAAAGATGCATTTCCGAAAATGTTGTATGTTTCATCACAATATAATATTATATTCTACTACCTCGTCTTTCTTTTAACATAACAATGAGACAGGATGCATCACGGGCGATTGTCGAAAGCTTTATATATGCCAGCATGAACAAAATTTCTCACGAGGGAGAAATGCCAAGAAAATATTAAATTCACATGCAGTCCGCAGTCACAAACATGTATATATGATTACTACTGCTGGGGAGCCATGATTTAATATACTGTTTTGTTTTTAAATCACCGAAAAAGTGTTTCATGGTAAACAACTAATGATCCCTTAAATTAACACTAGGACTACTGTGAATTCAAGAGAGCAAGTTGATGCATTGATTGCAGGTGATTAAATAACTTCCTGATTACATAGTTTCCAACGAATAGTGAAAAATATGAAAATTAAATAATTTATTTTTATATATGGTCTTAAAGGTTAAAAGAACTTTCAAGACTCTCTCGCTCTCTCTCTCTCTCTCTCTCTATATATATATATATATATATATACACATACACACACAGACACACACACACACACACACCCACCCACACACACACACACACACACATATATATATATATATATATATATATATTCCAAAACTGCCCGTCTGTGGAACTCTGGTCCGCTACTCTTTTTCCAGCTAACTACAGTATTGTTGTCTTAAAGTCCAACGTAAACAAGTTCTTATTGAACCGTCGTCGTAAATAATTTGATTATACCAAATTTCCACCATGAATGATTGCTACGCTAATGTCCCAATGGCTATAATACACACGCTAACTCGAGTGGCTTCCGGGCCTTGATATGCGGTAACGCCTTTGTAATATATATATATATATATATATATATATATATATATATATATATATATATATATATATATATATATATATTACTGTTAGGGAAGATGACGACGCTAGGTTTTTGCAATTCTTGCAGAGAAATGCCGACGTCCTTATACATACGGTTCCTGTTATTCCCAAATAGTCACCAATCTGGTACTGACCAGGCCCAATGTTGCTTAACTCCTTTGATCAAACAAGAGTCTGTGTGTCAACGTGATTATAACATGCATGTATGCTTTGCAGAGCAGAAACTACTTAACTGCATATTTTCAATTTTATCACCTCTGTCACGTGATTTCACATGGAAAATCGACGCCATCCTTATATTTCAGAAATACAACGCAATCTATATATGATGAATCGTCCGTTAGTGTGTGTGAATTATAATCAACAGAAAACGTATTGTCTGAGATTTTTTTGACAATAGTCAAAACAACAACATACTCGCCACCAGCGAAGTCAAAAGAAAACATGAATAAATCAAAGTTTTTTTCAAATGCAATTTCACATATGCACAACACAGTGCATTTATATGCTGATTCTACATAAGTAGTTGCAAACCATATTCCTAATCTTCATTCTTATATTAACTTTGAAGCATCATTCTCTTGGAATATTCTTGATCTTCCTTGATTATTTTATACAAAGCAACGTTCAGTACTGTTTTCTAATGTTAAACATACATAATTCTGACTATGTTTTAAATGAAAAAGAATCTTTAATTACAATGTATTTAGAATAATAAATGTGTTTGTTGTTGCGAAATAAGGTCTAATCAGAATATATTATAACTTGATGTCGGCATTTGCGCTACTTACTTGTCTACATAATTATGAGTTTTAAAAACAAACGCACACGCACACACATTCATATATATATACACACATACGCACACACAGATATATATATACATATATATATATATATATATATATATATATATATATAAATACCCGTTCACATACACCTTTGACGATAAAGCTAGAACCCAGAATTAGATAATTTCAGTTAATGTTTGTAGATGTGATATCTACCGCCTGCATATCAGCAGTAAATATCTTAGTTATATAGACGCGTTGCTTGTCACATCTAGAATGTAGAACTGGATAAAAACATAAGAATTTAAAAATTGAAGCATAGCCAATAGATTTCGCCGTGGCCCATATGGTTAGCCTATGTCGGAGTACATCACTGATGAGATGCAATACATCGACACCCATAATTGCTCGATTCTATCTAATTCTGGGTTCTAGCTTTATCGTGAAAGGTGTATGTGAACGGGTATTTATATATTTATCTATAATCTCCTCTTAATGTCTAATATATATATATATATATATATGTATATATATATATATATATATATATATAATTCCGACAAAACAAAATCTTGTCATTTTTTTCCCAAAAATCGCAAATTTAATCTAGATTAGATGTACCTGTTTAAGCAATCGATACCTCATTTTATTTGCGTTTTATTCCTCTATAATTTTACCTGTTTGACTTTTAATTGAAGTATCCTATCGTTCAAGTCAATTTAAAAAAGCTAACTTCAAATCGATAATATGGAAAATAGTTATTTAAATCTAAATTAGAACATTAATGCAACACAAATCTAACAGAGACACAGCGAACTAGTTAATATTTCATAGCAAAGCCCTTCTGGAATTGACAGTTTTCAATATTTTAGCATTATTTGAATTAGCTTGCGGCAATACTCCGGTAAAAGACAAGCCTTTCTCTTTAATTTTTGTCGAAAGTTCTTTCAGATTTGAAATGTTATCATTGCCCAGCTGTTACTTGATGTAATGCCATACGTTTTCGATAGGATTGAGGTCTGGAGATTGTGAAAGCTAATCCAAACACGAAAAATCATGCTCTTCAAGAACCTCTTGACATTGTCAGCTGTGTGAATGAGAGCATTATCCTAAAGATGGGATTATCATCCAAATTCCGGCCAAAGGAGGGTAGAAAATGTTCAGTCAACATATGAGTGTACTTTCGAATGAATACGACGTTGCAAGCGACATATAGACCCTGGACCTTCAGCACTAATAAGGTTTCTCACTAAAACTGAACATCCACCACCTTACAGCGTTGAAACTGTGCACCTAGCATTAAATTCATCATCCTCCCTTCTACGGACGTACTGCCTACTATTACTGCCTAACCTATTGAATTTGCTTTCGTCGGTAAAAATTACTTTCGACCAATATGAAAAATCACAATCTTCATTGCATCTGATGAAGTTCAGACGGCGCTTTCTGTTCTTGACAGAAATCATTGGTTTGCGTCTTAGAACACAACTTAAAAGTCCAATTATCTTTGATTTACAACGGCTTAATTTTCACTTTGACCAGGTGGATTTTACTGTATATAAAGAGAACGTCTTTCTACTACCTTTACATTACAAAAAATGGGACTCAATGCATCAAACATTTTATGTTCGCAAAAGAAGCATTATCTTTTACTCCGGATACTTGATTGAACATAATCGGACCTTCAATTTGTCAATTTTCAATCAATCTTGAACCTAAACCCATAATTTTTTCTATTCCTGGACTACCATTTTAATCGGATACCTAAATCATAAATTTACTTCAGTTTTAATCTGTTTTCCTTTTCTATCTTTCAATCTTTAATAAATATTCAACGTATGTGCAAAATAGCAAAATTATATCAAACCAGGATATTTTGCTAATGATTTTCCTTTGAGTAGATGAGCCTACATCAAAAATTCATGGATTAAGAATATTACTTTCAATCTTGCATTCTTTTTTTAAAAAACATTTTTTGTTTTGAAAAATATATTTTTTGAAATAAATTTAAATTATAACATTTGTAAATTTACACTCACACACACACACACACACACACACACACACACACACACATATATATATATATATATATATATATATATATATAATTTCGACTTTAACTGCACACACACACACACACACACACACACACACACATATATATATATATATATATATATATATATATATATATATATATATGTGTGTGTGTGTGTGTGTGTGTGTGTGTGTGTGTGTGTGCAGTTAAAGTCGAAATTATTGGCACTCTATCAATTTCTGCGTTTTTTTTGGAGAAAAAAAACATTTTTTCGCTAATTATTTTTATTTAAGTGTTAATGAACATTTATATCTACCATCTACAGATCTCCTGAAACACTTTTAGTTTACTATAAAATATTCCAAATGCATATGGTTAATGATAACAAAAAACAGACAAATTCCAATTTATTGGCACCAATGATTTTTATCATAGAATTCACGATATTTTTTTATTCACAATAATACTTGTTTATTATGATTTGGGTATTGCATCATCTTGTGGAACGTTCCAAAGCCTTCTATAAATATACGTGCATTAGTCAATCCTTCACTTTATCAAAAACACAAGACTGCGAAGAGAGCTAAAATTAAGGAACACAGTTTCGATGTTAAACAGAAAATAGTGGATGCACACATGAAAGGTAATGGATACAAATCCATTTCTAAGCGTTTTGAAGTTCCTGTGTCAACAGTGAGAAACATTATCAAGAAGTATGGTGTTTTCAATACGATTCAAAAATTGACAGGTCGAGGAAGTAAAAAGAAACTTTCTCCCATAACTGTACGACAAGTCATTCGAGAAGTGGAAAACGACGCGAAAACTACTGGTAAGAAAGTAGTCCAATAATTGAGCGATCAAGGTATTAAAATTTCTGTTTCGACATTGAGGAGAGTACTGAAGTCACACGGGATTCAGGGGTACTGACCAAGGAAGCCTCCTCTCCTCTCCAAGAAACGTGTTAAAGCCCGCTTAGAGTTTGCAACTCGAGTTAATTGAAAATGATTCAACTTTTTTGGGTTCAGTTTTATGGTCAGGTGTGACTAAAATTCAACTTTTTGGCAGCAGAGATGTGTCGTGTGTGTGGCGGAAAAAAGGAGAAGCCTTCAACCCAAAGAATACAGTCCCTACGGTGAAGTATGATGGAGGAAATCGTATGTTTTGGGGTTGCTTTTCGGCCATTGGCACTGGAAATCTTGTCACTGTGGATGGCATCATGAGGCAAGATCAATACATTAAAATATTGACGGAAAATCGTAAACCTTCTGAAAAAGATCTTAGTCTTGGAACCAACTGGGTCTTCCAACAGGACAATGATCCAAAACTTACGGCGTAATCGGTGAAGAAATGCTTTTGGATAATGAAATAAACATCCTGAAGTGGCCAAGTCAAAGTCCGGACTTGAATCCAATGGAAAACGTGTGGGCTGTGGTGAAGACGAAAGTGAAAAGAAAGAAACCATGGAACATGAGGGAATTAAAAGACATCGCAAAGAAAGAATGGTTTAATATTCCTGTTGATGTGTGTAGGAATTTAGTAATGTCGTATAGAAAACGTCTGAAAGCTGTTATTAAAAACAAAGGCTTTTTAAGTGGCTATTGATAAAGGGTGCCAATAAATTAGAATTCGTGAAATTTTTATTATTATTAACAATATTTATTTTGGATATTTTATAATAAACTAAAGGTGTTTCAGGAGATCTGTAGATGGTCGATATAAATGTTCATCAACACCTTAATAAAAATAATTAGCGAAAAAATGTTTTTTCTCCAAAAACCGTAAAAATTGAAAGAGTGCCAATAATTTCGGCTTTATATATATATATATATATATATATATATATATATATATATATATATATATATATATATATATATATATATATACTAGCAAAAGTACCCGTCGTTGATTGGGTTCAAAGACTGCCTACAGAAAATTGACTCTGCTTTATGAACGTATGATAGGTTATGGAAAGGAAGGGTTGTAATTTTGGGTTGAATTTGGGGGTATCAAAACCAAAGCAAAATATGATGAAAGTAAACATAAAATAGATAAACCCCATAATGCATTATGCAAAACCTGTTCACACTGAAACACTTATCACAATATTCTGTGGATCTATATTAAAAACCTTGTGAAACTTTGTGACATATTTCCATTCTATGGAGGTCAGGTGCGAACGACTCCCCCCCCATAATTTTATTATACCATATTTCTTCAAACTGAAACATAATTATCAAAGTATTCTTACGCAAATAGATATGAAAAGTCCTTATTAAAGTTTGTGCCTATTTCAATTCTATGGAGGCCAACTGATTACATATCTATAATATTAAGCTGAATGTATGTGTGTGTGTCTGGTCACGAATATAACTATATATATATATATATATATATATATATATATATATTAGAGAGTTACATTTTCGATTTTAGACCGTAATAGCATTGTATTTAATAGATGTTTAAGAAAGTTCTTCATTTTCAATCTTGTAATAATAATTAGCTTTAAGTTCTGTGGAAAAAAGTTATTCAGGTTCAGAATATTCGTAAAACAAAAGTATATTTCTTTAATTCCATTGACAAAGAAAAAGCAGCTTCTTTCATTCAAACATAACATCATTGCTCCTACATTTTAGCTGTCAACTTAACAAATTACATCTACTATAATAAATAATAACCTGTTTATTTGATTGAATTACTTGCATAACATACCAGAGAGTGCACTATTTTTGCAAAAGTTGTTAACGACATATCAACGTTTATACAATTACAAATGCTACATCGTTTTCGTAATCCTTAAAAGTTAGGTCACACACACATAAAATTACATAGTATACACATAGGTATAATTTTATGCACATGAAATAATATATAATATACGTATATATATATATGTGTGTGTGTTTGTATATATATACAGTGTCTTTATATGTATGCATAACAAAAACGTTTGTGTGTATACAACGTGTCGTTTGTCTCCATGTAACATGGGGTTTATTACATATAGAACAAACAGCATACCATTTTCTTCGTGCCGCCTCTTCTTTATAGCAAGGCCTGGCAATTCGGTAATTTCATAAGCTTATACACTTCATTTACTTCATATGTTGGGGTCGCAATTACTCCGTTGTCTTACTTTTATATCCTACCTCCATAACTTGTAATGCATGGATGGCCTTATTTCCTGTCCAGCCGGTCCGAATACCTAAAATTGACTGTTCTGAAATTCCAGTTACGTAAATGCACGTGTTACTGGAACTGACGACGCTCCCCCAACGAAATCTCGTCTTTATGTTTCAACTTATTTGATTACTGTTTAAAATTCTTGTCTTAACTTAATAATTATTGTGTTATTATTTCTAATATTTTTAAGGAGATTCATATGCTATCGAAATATTTTGTAATTCCCATGACATTGTCCGACATTCAAATCTCTGCTTAATTTCTTTTTTTTTATTGGAACATTCCTTCATTAACATTTTTCAAGAATGTTCTTACACTTTTTTACTACACCCGATATTCCACTATTTGTAATCGAACACTCTCTAAAGCTTCCATACACCGCCTGGCTAAGATCATATCTTTCCTATGCTTTCTTTTATCGGTCATCACTAATTAACTGGTTCTTTTATTCGAACTGGAATCCCTTTCTCGGTCTCATGACATCCGCTGTGTGAAGATGCTAATGTCGGTTGTTCCTCCAGTCATCATTTTTACTTTTTTTCGCCTCACTGCACCTCTCAACGGTATTTCCAACCAGATTTTGGAATAGGAATCACATTAAATCTACACATGTGCATATATACATTTATATACATTTATTATTGGAATGTGCATGTGTGTATATATATATATATATATATATATATATATATATATTTGTCTGTGTGTATATGTGTTTATATATATACATATATATACATATATATACATATATATATTTGTCTGTGTGTATATGTGTTTATATATATATACATATATATACATACATATATATATATATAGATAGATATATATATATTTGTCTGTGTGTATATGTGTTTATATATATACATATATATACATATATATATACATACATATATATATATATATATATATATATATATATATATATATGCACATGTCGGTTTATTCTATAGTTTGTTATCTCATAGATATGTATATATAGTTTGATTACCGATTCGATATGCGCGTGAAATAGTTCATTTGCGTACACAACTTTTGTTTTGGTGGTCTCTAAATAGCTTTAACACAAATATCACCGATATGTAAACATGCTTTTCCTCCTCATTTTCATCTAATTGTTTATAAGTATAAAATTGCGAATCCAAAATTACATTGCCCGGGCAGTGGTAATCGGTTTACCAGGTTGAAGCGGGACAACGGACAACTAAACTACGCAGAGATTTAGCTGTACGTATCTGGCCTAGATGACAAAAGAGGGAATGGATTGACGGTGTTAAGTGCTGAGACATGTTGAACAGAGTGCAGTCTCGATACTGAGTGTGAAGTATTTTCCAGTAACAAAGATGGCGGTAGTAATTGCTAGTAACAAAGATGGCGGCCAAGAATGAAATGCGGTCTGTGACGTAGTTAACGGCAAACTGATTGAATCTAAAATTCGACAATTTGTATAGTAACTTTGGAAGATTTTCATTGGTTCGTTAGCACAGCCGGTACTTATAAAATACGATTGGCGAAATCATTGGGTTTATACTCCATTAGGAGTCAAAAACATTTTACAGACGGTCTATTAGCAAAAGAGCTGGGAGGGTGGTCGTTCTTAAAACCTCTCGGTTGGTATTTTGAGAGGGGTTTCCCCTTTGAATTTATACTATAAAGCTTATTTGGAACAATGATGCTAAATTAAAAATGTAGAAATGTTGGTCGATCCGTGTAGACTCCTCACCATGTATGTATATGTATATATATATATATATATATATATATATATACATGTTTGCATATATATATATATATATATATATATATATATATATATATATAAGGAAAGTGGTCACCCAAACACCCCCTTTAATTACATTAAACCTAATCCACCCAATACCTCAAACAAGAGAAATAGAACTAGGAAAATAATTTGGTTCAACCCCCCTTTCAATACAATGGTCAAAACAAAGTTTGGCACTAAATTCTTCCAACTAATAAATAACCACTTCCCGCCCAGCCACGTATTACACAAAATATCTAACAAAAACACAATTAAACTCAGCACGGACAACCTAGAACAAATAATCAAGAAACATAACGGAAAAATACTTAACAAAGATGAAAATACAAACAACACCAACAAGAACAAGTGCAACTGCACCAACAAATCGGAATGCCCACTTAATCAACAATGCCTACAAACAGAAGTAGTATATAAGGCTGCAATCGCACCTAAAGAAAACCCAAACGACAAAAATACTATATTGGCTTGGCCGGCACCTCTTTTAAGGATAGATGCAGAGTACATAAATGCTCCTTCACAAACCCTAACAAACCTAAGAAAACCTCACTAATTACCCACTATCTACATCTAACCCTAAATAACCTTACACCAACCATTAAATGGGAAATCCTTAAAAAATCTAACACATGTAAATTCCTAAACTCCCCATGTTTCCTCTGCCTAAACGAGAAACTCCTTATCTCCAATTTTAAAGATAGAGACAAATTACTAAACAAAAACAGGAAACCACCATAAACTGTAGGCATTACAAATCCCACCTCCTTAGCAAATATGCATATTTCTAAAACATCCCTTAGACAACACCACCTTAAATCCCCTAAATTATACATCCAATACAACCACCAAGCACATACACCAAACTACCATGACATATACTCAACTAAACCCCCTTAACCAATTCCTCCTACACCCTACACCACCTTACCCCCCTCCCCCTAAGAATCCCCTTAAATCCAACAAAATAACACATACCCCCAATCACCACCAACACTAAACACCACATAACCTTATCTCACATAACCACCTAATAATCGGCAACAATTCCCCTCCCCTTAGCCAATCCCCCGCCCAACACCAGCACACCCTACATGCAACCTCCACGATTTAACACAGAAATTGTTTACATATAACTATGTGGATTTACACCTGCACAGGTAAGTACGCATGGAAATGTATAACTGACCGATGCCTTATGTGCATAGACACATACCTTAGAGTATGACACCCCAATATAGCCTTTCGCCTAAACTGATCTATAATACCCTAAAAAATCAAATACCCCATGTTAGAACAATAACTATAGTACTTAATCCCCATAAAAACTACCTCAAACTCCTCCCCAAAATCTATAAGTATGGCTACCTAGTACCACTATCCCGGGTGCGTGTGCGTTTATTACTGCTTATGTAAGTATATGTGTGTGGAACCTGTGCCCATATTTACAGCATGTCGCGCTACATATCTGTATGTATATGCGTGCGCAGATATCGGTGCGTAAGTGAGAGTGGGTGTGTATCTTTGCGGATGTATGTATGAGTGCATGTATGTATGCATATGTGTATTCGTGTATGCATGTATATATGTGTATGCATGCATGCGTGTGGGGACGTGTACCTGTAGGTGTGTATATGTATGTGGAGATGTACGTCGGCGCTCCCATGTGCACCCACATCAAGCCATCAAAAACCTCCACTAAGGAAATATTACGTATATGAGCCTGGGAATGAGTTAATGCTCATATCTATGTATAATCATATGTACATTAAACGAAAGTAGTACATCTATATACCCACAAATGAACTTAGATTTACATTTATGTAGACGAATATGTCTATATCAATGACTGTCTGTATATCTGAGTATGTGTGTATGTGTATGCGTGCATGTGTGCATCCATGTATGTGTCCGTGCGTACATGGAGGTATCGATGTATATATGTACGTACCTATGTATATGTGTGCATATGAGAGTATATGTGTCCGCTACCTGCTGTCTACATACGTATGTAGGAGCGTGCAGCTGTGTATATGTTGATGTATGTGTTCACGAGTATAAGTATCTTTATGTGACCGTGTGCTTACATATATGCGTGGGGATGCAAGTATGTTTGAATCAATATATGCATGTAGGCCCAAGTATACGCCTGCATGGGTGTACGGGTGTCGATGTGTGTGTCTGTATATGTGCGCATCCATGCTTACGCGCACGTACTCAATTTAACACCTTAAGTAAACTTTGGGGTCAGCGGGAGCAGCGCGGGTGTATATGCATGCATGTACGCATATGCGCATGTGTTTATATGCCAAGGTGGATATGTATGTGTACATGTGAGCGTTTCTTTAAATGTATGTGTGTATGTACGCATGTGTGTGCTCGCGCGTACGGCCGCAGGCTAAACCTCTCCAAGCACTTAACAACAAATAAAAATCAAATAGATAAACCGAATAATAGCCCCCCCCCGCCTCCCAACCTAAGCGAAAACCCAACAGGTCAAGACATACTTATTAAGAAATCATCTCACCAACGAGACGCCAACAACCCAAACCTCAGGACTCAAAATTTAAAGTAACCCCTTCATCCTACCCCCACATATCTCCCCCCTCTATGTATCCCTATGCCCTCAGCCACACCAGAGATGAACTTCCCAGACCCCCCACAACCACTTAATGTCCATAAACTCCAAAACTAAAACATTACCGACATACCAAGCACCCCCTCCCACCTTTCCCCCTTGTTCCCTTCTTCTTTTTCCGCTTTTCTGGCACCCCTCCCCTGACATCATTCACTCTTTCATTCCACCATAAACGAACATTTCTGTAAAAGTCTGAGGAAGCTACCTAACGGCCAAAAAACGGTCGTGTAGCTGAAACAATAATGTAACTAAACAGAAAAATACGGTAATAAAAAATAAAACGCATATTTGCTCTACAACAGTATTGAACACTTTCTTCAGGTCTTTATTAATTACCATTTCTACTATATATATATGTGTGTGTGAGAGTGTGTGTGTGTTCGTGTGTGTGTGTCTGCCACTCAAGAATTTATTAGAAAAATGGAATTTATGTAAGCTAAAATCATTGATTGAGATTGTCGGACTGACTTCCTCATCTTGGTTGTTATTGTCACAACGTTTCGGCCGTTTTGCCCTCCGGCCTTCGTCAGGTGAACGGTTTGTTAGGAGTCTCAAACCCAACCCTTTATTATTATTACGGGGGTACCGTGTTCGGACTCCAGCTAGGCTTTGGGACATAGTTGCTGATTCTCTGTTTTTCAATGTTACTTTTTCACTGCCTTCGTTCAGGATTGAACTCAGCACCTTTAGGTAACTGTAAACTTTGATAAAACGTCTAGGACCACTCGGCCATATGTCACTAGGACAATTCCTAAACTCCCCATGTCTCCTCTGCCTAAACGAGAAACTCCTTATCTCCAATTTTAAAGATAGAGACAAATTACTAAACAAAAACAGGAAAGCACCATTAACTGTAGGCATTACAAATCCCACCTCCTTAGCAAATATACATCTTTGTATTAGTGACATATGGCCGAGTGGTCCTAGACGTTGTATCAAAGCAAAGATGACCTGGCTAGTGATTTAGATATGTGCACTCTAAACAAAAGGAATATTTAAGCTCCAATCTTTGTCCCATCGCCGCAATATCGTTTGACTGTGACTGACAATTAGTTTAATGGAATGTGCCCGCATGAACTCATATCACTTGTGCCCCTTCGACATTCATGCCCCAACTAACCCGACAAGCAGCACAATCTAACCCCTATCTTTGTTGAGATTAGTAGATCGCGAAAAGAGACTTTGACTTTAAGAGTTTATTCTTTCGGAATGCTAGTGCTTAGATTTCCCTGTTATTTGATTCTCTGACAGTACTATATATATATATATATATATATATATATATATATATATATATATATATATATATATATATATATATGTAATGTTACCTTAGCATCCTAGCATAAACTGAAACCATATATATACTTAGATTTCCCTGATATTTGATTCTCTGACAGTACTATATATATATATATATATATATATATATATATGTGTGTGTGTGTGTGTGTACACATGTCTATCTACGCTATACGTATGTGTGTGTGATCGTGTCTGTATCATCAGTCGATGCTTTATATTAATAGATTACTTATGTTTTTTACCCACAGTTAACTGCAGAAATTTAAATGTAATCTTGACAAACATCTCGCTGCTAAACTCCCCAACATCACCTGTTAAGCATAGTCCTAAACAGTTATCCCTTATGTCCAAGTAGCAATATGCCTTGTTTGGGGTTAAAACGAGTAAAACATAGGAGTAATTTCTATTTCTTGCACTGTGTTGTTTCAACATTGTTACTATCATATATTCTGTTAACTCTGCCAGAAAATATTAAACATTTCATTTCGCTTATTCAGATCATTATCAAATAATTTGACATTATGCAGTACTAGAGTAATATCTGTACTAGTAAACCGCCTGGCGCTACCCGGTCGTAAAATAGTTTAAATACATTTTAATTTATACAGATTTCGTATTTATTATTATAGAGCAATATTAATTCATTGTAGCAAATATATCGAAGTGACTTTAAAAGTAAAACATATGACGTGGCTACCATAAGCTAGAATCGAAACTAAAACATGTAGGTTTCCAGTCTTATTCGTTACCATCTGTGCAATATAAAGCATATAAAATAATTACGTTGACAAATGTAGGATATATATTTTTGTATATATCAAAAAGCACTTATAGTCGACTTACGTCTTCTATATGCCAATTGTTTTCCATTTTTACCACTTAGTTGTTTTTACAAGATAAAAAAGTAAATGCCAATTTAATCCACATGCCAAAATCTCCTATATTCAAAGTTTCAGGTCTCTACACAAAAACTGACAGAGGAGTTTGGTAGAAACGGCTTCTCAGTCAGAGAGACAATATATATATATATATATATATATATATATATATATATATATATATATATATGCATGAGAAATATAATTAAAAACTCTAAAAATATATTTTACATTAATTTATTGTTCGACAGGATACTTAAAAAAGGTATATTGAAATTTCCTTAATCCGCGGAGTTTCAAAGAAGTGCGACTTTTCATCAGAGGAAATATATTAACAAATGAATATTATAGCGAAGCACTGGATTTGCTGTTACTAACATAAACTGAAACAGCATTATATGAAAACGACTCATGAATGCAAAAAAACACACACACACACAAAAAACAAGTGAAGCATGCATGGTCCTTTGTGAGTGCACAGTGAATGAGGCATAAAGAAATGACTTAGTTCAGTTTTTGCCCCCCCCCCATCGTATTTAGCCCCCAAAGTCTCCAGGGACGTCAAATCCTGGTGAAAACGAACAAACGGTGCAGTTATAGTCCTTAACGTATGTAAATTTGAGTTCTGCAGCATGCAAAAAAAAAAAAAAGAAATGACTAAGTCCATCACTTGCCTCCTCCCCCATTAAACCCCAAAAGTCTGCAAGGCCTTAACATATTTAAATTTGAGTTCAGCACCGTGCAAAACTGTTAAATAGACATACACAAATTTTTTTAACAAATATGGTAAAATAGTCACAAAAATTGAGTGGTTTTATTATCCCTAAAAGAGCCCATGGGGCACATCCAAGAGTTATCGTAGAGTATAAACAAACACAAAATTATATAGAAATCAGTTAGTTACAATTCTCCAGCACAAAAGTGTCAATTTTAAACCGAATGACACCCGTAGGGAGGAAACCGGGGGCTTCCCGGAAAATCCGTTCGGTTACTTTTTTATTCATATGATGTTTGAAAAATTTACAAAAAATTCCAAGGTTTAGTTATTGAGAAAAGTGCGGACAGACAAACGGACAAACAGACAAGGCGAATTTTTTTGTCGGGGGGCCAGGCAAAATAGAGCATACACAAAGGAATAGGTCAACCAGAGGTCAAATATGCCTTTGTCCGGCAAGTGCATGCCCATTGGCTTATAGGAAGGGCGCGGTGGATACTAGAAAGCTAATTGGCTAACTAAAATCTCAATAAATGGTGCGTGTATAAAAAAGGACGGACAACCACGAAATTCGCGCATAAGCCTGAAGAATCCTAGATTGGATGAAACGCGGAATATATTTTATAACTAACTAACTAGCTCTACCTATATATTGAGCACTTTTGAAGTAAATATTTAAAGTTCACGCATAAATTTATACTTTCGTATATTAGTTTTATGTGAGTAAATGAAGTAGTTATATATTCATATATGGGAGATTACTATATAAATATTAATATTTATATTTACTCTAACTTAAAAGAACCTATTAAATTCTAAATACAATCTTTACCTACTGCTCCTTTATATATATATATATATATATATATATATATATATATATATATATATATATATATATATATATATATATATACCCCGGGGGCCCGGCTTTAATCGGTCGTAAAATACGCTTACATCCGATATTTTTATTTGTCTAGATTTCGTATATATTATTATAGAGTCGTGATTTCACAATTAAAAATAATAGTATTTGGTTGCCACCAACTAGAATCGAACTTGAAAGCAACACCGTAGAATTCAAAGCTGGTGACGTTACCAGACTTCCAACGTGACACGCATGTTAACTGATTAAAAATTAAAAGTTAAAGATAAGCTAAGATGAATGTATATAACAATTATTTTTCCAATTTTAATCTATTTTGACTACTTTAAAACTATTTGAACCGACTAAAGACCCCAAAGGTAATAATCCACAAAAAATCCAATTATTTGAGGCTCCTAGTGCCGCTCTGCAACTTAAGTCTCAGAGAGATAGATTTTAAAAATATGTAGAGAGACACACAGACAGACATATAACCTTTTATATATGAGGCATATATATACAACTTTTATGTGGCTTGGCAATGCATAAACATCATTTTATTCTCTTCTCATTTCTACTCATTTATTTTTGCTATCTTTCCTCAGATACTCGAGTCATGAAGTAACGCCCTTCGCTGGAGTTCCCATTCATATCAGGTGATGTTTTGAATGAGTTAAATTATAAACTATGACGGTCGAAATGGACGTTGGCTGATACTGTTACATCCGAATCCGACAATATTACAGTGGGTTGATATCCGTTGCTCTGGAAGCATACATCACCGACGCAGCTCTATACAGTTCTCAGGCGGGACAAATTTCTAACCAAAATAGAGAAAAGAAAATAAACTGGTAGAATGTATTAATACAAACCGAGAAAAATTAATTCTTCATCTTCTTTCTTTCTCTCCTCCTCTCTCTCTCCCTCTCACCCCATGTATATATATATATATATATATATATATATATATATATATATATATATATATATATATATACAACAATAATAATCCATACATCTTTTAAGTCTGCACCATTTTCCTTGAAGATCAGAACTCGGAAACCTACAACGACTCACCAACTTAGAGTATTACTTCTGCAGATTTTGAACCAGACGTAACTAACCGTCCGCTTGGATTTGGCCAGAACATGACGTTACGCGTTCGGCCAATCAATGCGCGGTAAGGAACAGACGATCTTCTGGGAAAATATTGGAAGAAAAAAAATCAATAAATAAACACAGTACACTCTCAAACGGCCGTTCCTCACAACTTTATACAAGATAAATATATCTACTTTTGGTTTATGTGGAGACAGAAATTTGGTAATGTTCTATTTGTTTCCATCTTAAATCATATATCGGAAAGCTACTAGGTTGGGGGAGTTCCTTCCACATCCGCTGTCTCTTCTCACACCACTTTGT
>NC_136490.1:144580517-144595517 GCF_053919585.1 Euprymna scolopes | reverse complement strand
TAAAATATCAAAATATTATTCAAAAATGCAAATAACACATCTGATCTGTTTCAAGTTTGCCATAAGAATTATTCACTGTTACATTTACACAATATTTTGTCCTAAAAAGTGAAAAGAATAGATGGAATCTGTTTCCAATGCTTGAAAGGATGTTAATCTAATACATAGATTACGAAATAACACTGAATAGACTTAAGGAACATCACATAAAAGGACAGTTTTCTGGGATTTTGTTACAGATAAGTAGATTAAACGTTGTTTAGCTCTTACACAAACTAAAAGTTACTAAGAACAAAAGCCAGTCACGGTGAAGAAACAAATAAAGGGATATGATTAGATGGAGGAGAAAGATGCAGGGAGAGAGATTGTGTTACTTTACAAGAAAAGATTTCACCATAATCCAGGAAAGCATTACACCATATTTTCTCTACTTCAGCATGGCAAAAGAAAAAAAAACATGTGTAAATCTTCTATAGCTAAAAAGATAGCGCTAAAGAATCTTATTTGTTTCTGCTTGGTTGCACATTTGCTACTGTTGCACGCAATAGCAACAGCTGTGCAGTCTCCATCAAATTTAGTGAAGTATGGTCGTACTCCTTTTTGTTTTTTTCCATGCATGATCACGTTATGAATTTAGTTACTGCTCCAGAGCACTTGTCGATGATCACGTCTATCTTCCGTTGGAAAACATCCTGAGACAAAATTAGGCCCAATGTCATATATCTGAAACAATATAGCTCGAAGGGTGATGTGAATGTGGTCAGTAGCTGCGACCTTCTGTCAAGCTTGACTGACCAGTAGACATTTTTTATGTATAGCCTAAAGAGGAATTTAGTATCAGACAGTTTGTGCGAGTTTCCTCCATGGTTTGAGGTTTACGATGGCAACGCATAATGTTCTTTTTAGATCTTTTGGGTTTAAACATAGGGGAAGTTTGCCGTTGTTCTTGCGTGTATATATAAAGTGCTGTTCACGTAATCTGTAATAAACATTGCCAAGTCTCAACACATGTTTTCTCACAGTTTGTTTGATAGTACTGATCTTATGTCAGTAAGTAGCAATTAAATTAGTATGGATTTTGACGAGGGGCATTTTGAGTGAATGTCAAGATTAGATTTGAAAACAGAGTTGCACGAGTGACGTAAGTTAGATCAAAGGCCTGAGATCAAACTCTGTAGACAAAATATTTGAACGACGTTAGGATATAACAAATGAGTTATATGTTTTGAGCGAGAGAAAACTAAGGTTCTAGTCAGTCTCGCTCAACATTGTACAATAATCCTTCGAATGCAACTTTGATGTTCCGCATCTCTCAATTCTCAAGTTATAAAACTAAGAAGGGAATAATTTTATTTATGTAGTATATATTTATAAGTCCATTATTTTTAAAATAAAAAATCTGACGAAAACTCAGCAGAAGACTCCGTGTGTTTTTTTTTACTGCATGAGAAGTATATTTGCTTTAGTTTAACAACCTATATGATCGAAAAGAACTAGAGGATCATAGTCACGCAAAAAACTCGGTGACGACGAAAGATGCTACGGTGTAAAAAGTAAGAAAACGTAATCTCTTCTCTATATAAATAAAATGAACTCATTTTTCCCGTCTGATTTTGACCTTAATAGGATTAAAAATCAAGATATTTCATGCAAATATAATATGCACAAACGGCAGAACAATATCTGAGGTGTGTTATAGGCTTATTATTTCTCAAATTCCTCGATAATCTTAGATTTCTATGGTTTTTCTGCTGAGAAGTCACGGCCAAAATCGGTTTAGATCAATGGAAGTGGTAAAATATTTTCTTTCTAATAAATTCCTCCTCCCCTTGCCACCACTTAACACCGTTTGGGGATCGTTCACAAGGAACAGTTGAGAAGAGAACACCGGTTTGGCTTCGTAGTTCTTTTATGTGAAGTTATTTAAAATCACTAAACTAAGCTGCAGTGCTCTGTGGTGTAGTGGTTAGCGTGCTGGACAATTCACATTATATTTTCACGTTCGCGCCGACCTACCGTAGTCGTTTTTTTTTTTTCCTAAACAACTGGAATGGACTTTTCTTGGTGGCCGAACTGTTAACGTTGCAGATGTTTTTTTTTTATTTCACCTTTTATTTTCCTACTTTTACTCATGACTCCGGGTTTGATCGTTCCTACTTACCTACCATAACATTTTTTAAAACTCCCCTCCCCCCCCGTCCCGGAAACAAACACTCGGGCAACGCCGGGTACCCCCGCTAGTATATTTATATATATATATATATATATATATATATACACGCATGTGTGTATAGAAATTTTATTGTGTCTATTGATTGCTCATTAAAAAGAATATGAATCGTTATCGAACATTTATTATATATTATTATAATTTGTTTTTTATATGACTTCGTCTCAGCACCTATGAATTAGTTTCAACTATAAAAGTCACTTATTATAAGCACGAATTGTTTTCTCTTAAAAACAGTTTCCTACACGGTAAACATTTAAATACGTTTGAAATAAAAAAAAAAGTGTGTATTTTCCTCTCTATATGCAGACAGTACTTCTTTCACCTACCTAACCAGGTTTTATTTTATATGTTAATAACGTTGAGGTTTATTGGACATTATGATGAAGTTATCTGAATATTGGTATTAATCGTTTCCATATATAGACGATTGATCTATGAAGTGTTAAAGTTATTAAGAGTAATTGTTGTTTTTGTGTAACATTATAAATAATTCTGCCACAATAAATTTTAATTTTTACAATTGCCCATTAGAATTTCCATTTTTTAACTAGCGGGGGGGGGGGCGCCGTTTCCAGCCGGGAAATACTTTTAAATATATTTAAATTCATGCAGACTTTGTTTTTACAGTGCCAATTCTTCATTGAATATTATATATTCTCTAATATATTGTACTGATTTCAAAATTAAAAAAAAAAGACTTGAGGTCCATCAGTTAGAATCCAGACTAAAGCATGTAGTACTGCAGCCGCGTTTCAAACTGTTTGAGCTATCGCGAGACTGATAATAAAAATTTAAATTTAAACCACCTCAAGCTAACTTTGAATTTGCGCATGCGCACAAGAAATAACAACTTGCCGACATTTCTGTACGCGTTATTCATCCATCCAAACAAAGAGCTTACTTGTTATAAACCGTCCTTGATGTATAATACTATTTCCTGTTAATTTCAGTGTTACGTGACCAGTAGTTTAAGCGTTTATCAGTTAAATATTTTTCACACAGACACACATGCATACATACACTAAGTGTTGGATACCAATAGAAGTTGATTGATAGCTGTGTTTTATTTGTAACTCAAATATATGATATGAGAAATGAATTGTTTATTGAACTGTTATTAACTTTTCTTTTTTGTATGCATTTTGTAAGAGTTGCAGAAATCTTAAACGATTTTCTTTCGTCTATTTTCTTATTATTTAAACACAGTTACAATCCCTACTCTGATTGTTGCGTGCATTCTTATTAACTTTGATTTAGAAAATAAAAAAGAAAACAACATTTATATAGAATAAAAAAAGCTATTCCAGAGTTAACGTTTCTTATAATACCATTTATTTTCCTACTTTCAAGTACAGCGTTTTCGAAATCTTTTATGCTAGACACTGATTTACAAGCGTATTTAAAATTCTAATTTCTGAGAAACTTCCAATTATGAGTTGCAGTATTTAATGCCCTTTCTTTACCATAAGAAATTCAAGTCAGGTATTATTTATATAATATTTCTTTTAGTCTGTATGCTGCCTATCTGCATGTCCATTGTGGGAAACCAATAGTCCGATCTGTCGGAGATTTCGTATGAATTCTTTTTATACTAAAGTACAAGAAACTGAGTATAATGGTATCCGTTCTATTCAGGAGGGATTAATTTGAAATTCGTAGTTAATGAAAAACACGAGCAATTTAACTATGTTCAACTGTGAATTCGAAAATATTGCTCATTCTAATACAACCTGCTATAACTTTTAGCCGTTTCTAATAGGCTAAAAAATCTTGTTTTTAATAAATCCCCAATTTATAAAGATTCTATTTTTAATTAACTGATTTATTATAACTTGCTTTATTTTACCTTCGGTAAGGAGGTTATGCTAACGGCCAAATTTATAACTATGATTGCTTGTTGCTTGCTTACCATTCATATTGATTGACTAAACATCGCCAAATGGGATCTATCGATCACTGTACAAATAGATCAAAATATCATTGGTCAACTTCAAACTGATTTAGTTCTAGTCAAACGTACTTCTCAAAGTCAAAATCACATTTTTGTCAGATGACATCAGTTCTGTTCTTCGTAAGGACTTGTAACATGACCGATATTGCAGAAAAAGAAGCCCTGCATCTTACATCGTGTTGAACCTAGCCTTGGAAATGTCAAATCATTGCGGACACTTCAAAGGAATTTAATTTTTATATTTAAAATGTTCATGTATAAAGTTGATACTCATCAATGAAAATAATGACTATGCAAAATTTATTTATTTTTATATTTTATTTTATTTAATTTTCACCCCAAACAAGGCACAGTGCACCTTTGAAGCAGGTGGATACTATCGGGGATATTATGAAAGGAGATGAGCAGTAAGATGTTTATTCACATTACACTTGAACTTCTGCATGTCAGTACAATTGGGAAAGTAGAATCCCAGAAGGGAGTTCCGATGAAGAAACTATTTGAGTAGAAGGCTTTCTTACATTTAGGGATCCCTACTGTGTAGGGATGACATTTAACTGGTTGTCGGGTTTGTATTTACGGGGGCATTTACGTCGAAGTGACACAAGTGTCAGACCATTCGCCATTAAAATAATTGTGAAACAGGCAAAGTGACGCAACATTTCGTCGATAGGACAGAGGCTGAAGCTTAGATGACAGTGCAGGGCCTATCCGGTTGGCGACTCTATTTTGAACCATGTCCAGGAGTGAGGAACTAGTAGCAGATGCACCAGCCCAATGAGACAACATTACTCCATATATGAGCGAATAGTGGCATTATAGAGATACAGGATACTTTCAGGCGTAAGTAATTTTATAGCACGGTAGAGAGAGTCGACTTTCTTCGCTCTTTTTTTACATGGGGGTCACCACTTATCAAGGCCCAGGAGCCACACGGGGATAAGGGTTATTGTGTGTACAATAATCAGTGGGATAGTATCGTAGTAATAGTTAGTATTGGATGTTTGATAGGTGTCATTACTTAAGGGGGGCGGTTCATCAGGAATTTGTTTGTGTTGGCCTTGAAGACATCCAAGTTGAATTCGGGGGGGGGGGGAAACAGGCCAGCGGCAGAGAGTTCCACAGCCGTGCAGTTCTAAGAAAGAAAGTTCCACAGCCGTGCAATTCTAAACCTTCTTTGCTCTTAAAGTATATGTTCCAATTCATGTTCCATGTGAACGTTAAGCCGAGAAGTTTAAAGGAAAGTAATGTGTTTTTGGCCATTGTGGTAGAGAAGGTTTTGAATGTGACCATCCATTTTTATTTCCATTCCACTACGGATTGGAGGTCTTCGCCCTGCTCAGATAAAGAAACATTGAGTTACGCCAGTTACTATTGTATATCATCAGATATACGTCATACAATATAGAGAAGTAACGCAAGTGTTTGGCCCAATCGTTACGTTTTTAGGTAAAACAAGACAGTTTCAGGACTGACTAATGTTCTTGTTCCTATTAATTTGTATTTTCCGGAATTTTTTTAGTTTTGTTTCATTAAGGTGAGATTTTGTAAAGACATTTTTAATATGTAAAAGATTATTTCCGTTCAGGAGCTTTTGTTTTTATGAGATCATATTTTATCAGGGTACTATCATTTCTATCGGTTATCTGTTTCATAATGTTCCATATGATTTATAAGCTTGCGTTTGAGTTTATTTTTGACTTATAAATTTGCCATGTGCTTTTTTTTTTATCCTTTAATAGTTTGTTAAGCTTTTATTCTTTTATATTAAACAAATTCTGTTTTATAGTCACATTTAAAATAACCATTTTATATTTAGTCCGACGTTTCGGTGAAGCTCTTAAAAATTTGTTTGTTTAAGCAGAGTTTTTGGAATTTCGTAAGATATGTAAAAATTAGTATGTTCTCTTTGTTTCTCATTTATCAGTCATTTCGTGACGAGAAAACAGTTGTTTTTACTTATATTCTCTTCTACTTTAGTTTCTTTGTGAAAGAAAATGAAGTATACTACACATCAGCTCACTTGCTAAGTGAATGATATAAATAACACCCATAACAGACGAATGATAATATCTGTTGTGGTTTGCATATCTTGAATGTATCTTGTATTTCTGAATAATAATAATAATAATAATAATAATAATAATAATAATAATATTAATAATAATAATAATAATAATAATAATAATAATAATAATAATAATAATAATAATGTGGTATGTTTGGGTTGATAATTCTATGTCCATTTGAGTGTTTTTCATAAAGTGTAGAAATGTATCGATAATTTGATTTACTCAACCCATAATTCCCTGCAACATTTCTCTGACAAACGTGATGTCACTCTTTATTTTCTATAAATATTATTATGGCATATTTTCTTCAGAATTCTCGTATCTACTTCGTCTCCTTTGTTCCAGCTCGTTTAACTCGTTGGGCTGGTGGTCTCTATCACTTGCTGTTTTTATGCCTCATTATAATAATATTTTATTCTGGTTAACTAATTACGTCTACTGGCTTCATACTTGATCTAGGACGAATTCCATTAAATAATAATAATAATAATAATAATAATAATAATAATAATAATAATAATAATAATTATTATTATTAGTAGTATCATTTTTATTATTATTATTATTATTATTATTATTATTATTATTATATCTTAGTAGACTGTAGTGTAAAGGTTAATAAGACAGACACAGGAAACATACATATGGAGCTTACCGTAGAACTGAGAGAAAAAGAAATATGAAGAAAACTAATATAATATCAGTAATTTTAGGAACACTATGATCAGTCTCAAAAAACATTTAAAAAAACCTAGGTGAAATCGGAATCATAAGAGAGACTGAGACTATACGACTAATAGAAATTCTGAAAACAGCTGAAAAGGCAAAGAAATTACTCAAATGCAGAACCTAAATCAAACCCTAACCCGGCCACATAGAAACTACAACAGAAGTAAAATAAAAACATTACAGTAATCAAGAAAAGGTAAACAGCAAAATTGAAAGGTAACTACCCTTCTCCTACTAACAATGTGTAGTGTTGACGTCGACTGGCACAGCACATAATAGTCGAGAAAGTTCAAAGTGAATGAAAAGACCGAGGAGAAAAGCTCTAACCAGACCTCCACTAGTTGAATGCGAAGAACTGGGGACATTGGGGGTTTATAACTACACACATTCTAGTGAAGACCAATGGCCATTGCCAGCGAGAAATTAACTGCAAATGACTGTTGCAATAACGCAAATTCGTTTACAAAGATTATTGAAAGAGGAAGAGAGTATTGAAAATCTAGGGTGAATTATTTTCACTTACACTTTAGAGGAAATCTAATGATCTATTTTGCGTGAACTTCTAATAATAAAACAGAATAAAATGGAAGATTGTGACAGTAACATTGGAAGCAGCTGAAATCTTAAGAAAATATAATCTTTGAAGGCACAATCGAACGTACATGAGTTACAAACGCTAACCGACCACATAGAAAATAGAGGGGAAGTAAAAAAGATAGAAGATGACCACATGCTACCAAGAAAGTTGAAACAGTAAAACTGTAACTCAACCACACCTTCCCCCACCCCAAAAAAGAAGAGAAATGGCGATATCAGCATAGTAGCGAATAATCGTGAAGAATCAGGGAGAATGGAACTATCAAGAACAGAAAGCACGAATAAAATCTCCACTGGATAAATGCGTATACGACTTGGATAAAAGAGCTGCTTGTTGCCCCCCAAAATACAGTGAAGACCAATAACTGTGGCTAACGATAAATAAATAGCAAACGATTGTTGTGATAATGCAAACGCATTTGCAAAGGTTATGGAAATAAGTAGAGAGTACTGGAAATCTCCTGAGAACACCGCTGCTTGTGATGTGAGAAATGTCCGATGATAATTTGTTTGAAAACCACCAGTGAGTACAGAAAAATGATCAAGATAACCTTAGAAAAATGGGAAGTACGCAATGATATAGATGCATAATAATAAAAACATCTAAAATCTTGCATTAATGAGCAATGACAAACGTAAGATATATCAAGAATGCAGAAATACAATAATGGGTGACAAAATAGAACTACATAAATACAAAAAAACAGCGGAAACCGAACGACTTTAACCAACTGCAGACAACTGACCTGTTCACCAACTGTTATACAGTGGGATGAGTTAGGATCAATATAACATAAAACATCTTACCGCAGGGTGTCCGGCATTCTCGTGGGTATGTTTGCAACACATGATGAAGGAATGGAATAATAATGAACAAATAAGAAAATCACTCGCTGTTACATGACGATATACGTTTACTATGAAGACACACACACGTAACGACAATTCAAACATAATACATGAAAGGTTAGAAATCCAAGTATGATAACCAGAACGAAGCGGGATGATGTTCATTTCTCCATTTTAAAAGTCACTCTGTTTTCCCTCCACTCATTACGTCCGGTCGTTGATCTCGCGAGAAATCGCGAGAATTAAAAGTCTAGGGCTACGGACAAGGGGAGGCAACTTTGCACAAAGAAGTAAAGAATTACTCCTCTTGTAGTATACTTTTGTATCGTTCTAACACCAACCTTGTGGAAATACTAATAAAACAGATTGACCATAAAACATCTTAATTTCTACATTAAAGAGTAATGAAAAATGTAAGATGTGTCAAGTATGCAGACATACAAGAATGGATGACCAAATGAAACTACATGAAAAAAAACCCCAAACCAACGGAAATCAAACGACCCAAACCAACTGCATACAACTGACCTGTTTACCAACCTTGTGGAAATACTAATAAAACAGACTAACCAAGTCTAAACTATGCTGAACAAAATTTGTAGAATGAAAACGGTGCCGGGCATAGTAAAGAAGGGCGCATGCGCTGTAATATATAGATCAAAAGACCACGAAGGAAGTAAAAAGCGGAAAATAGAAGTAAGCTGGCAACTGTACGTACGACTGTATTTTGAAGACGCGGAAAAATGGTAGACTCAACTGGAAACACACAAGAAAAAGAAAATCAAAATATCCTCACGAATATTAGGGTACAAACATATAAAATCATTAAAGTAAATAGAACGAGCTTCCTAACAATTAATATCGCCAAATGATAGATTTTGCTACCGCAGGAGTCAATAAGGTAGAGATTCGTGAAAACAAATACACGGACTTAAAAGTGAAAATAGCAAATAATATGAAACGGTTACTACTACTATTAATAATAATAATAGAAGCTCTAGCAAATCTTGAAAATTAGGAGGAAAAATTATGATCAAATATTTCTACACAGAGGACAGTAACGTAGAATATAGCTGAAATTGTACCAACCTATGTAAACTAGGAGAGATACCCAGTCATATATAAGTTGCAACAGAAATAAAAGAAAAAATATATGAAGAGCACACCGGGACCCGATGGGAATCGAAACTGGACGATCTGAGGAGACTTGGCACACAGACAAGTATCACTATCACTATCAGATATTGTGCATGAGCAATCAGTGATAATGATCTGAGGGAGAACATCTATTAGGTTAATGATAATAATAATAATAATAATAATAATAATAATAATAATAATAATAATAATAATAATATTTGCAAGGACAGAAAAGGAGCTAGAGACACTAATTAACACTACCGGCATCTTCAGCCAAGATATCCAAATCGAATTTGGAATGGAAAAGTGCGCACTACTAGTTATAAAAAAGGGAAAACTGGAAACGAAAGAAGGCATGGAACTACCCAACCAAACAGAAATGAGGGCACTAGGGGAACAAGACGACTATAAATACTTGGGAATTCTGGAAGCGGACACCATCAGAGCAACAGAAATGAAAGAGAAAATTGAAAAGGAATACCTCAGGAGAACAAAAAACTCCTGGAAACGAAAGTATATAGCAGAAACCTAATGAAAGGTATAAATACATGGGCAGTATCACTTGTAAGATACTCTGGAGCGTTTATAGGGTGGACAAAAGAAGAACTGAGACAGCTCGACCAGAAAACCAGGAAATTCATGACTATACATAATGCACTACACCCAAAAGACGATATTGACAGGCTCTACGTGAAAAGGAAAGACGGCGGGAGAGGACTGATCTGTATAGAAGACTGTGTGAAGGACACGAAAAAAGAACTAGAAAAATACATAATGCAAAACACTGAAAGGATAATTATGGCAGTGAGAGGCACTGAAAAAAACAAAAAAAAAAAAAAGAAAACAGAGAGACAAACGACAAAACAAGAAAAGAGAAATGGGAGGAGAAACAACTCCACGGGAGATTCATAAGAATGACAAAAGATGAGAATAACGAAAACACCTAGACATGGATGCGAAAAGGACATATACACCGAGAAACTGAATCTCTAATAACCGCAGCACAAGATAACTCGATAAGAACCAACCATATCAAAGCAAGGATCGATAAAACACAAGAAAACAGCAAATGCAGACTCTGTGGACAAAGAGACGAAACGATAAACCATATAATAAGCGAATGCAGCAAACTTTCCCAAAAAGAATACAAAAACAGGCATTACCAAGTGGGGAGGGTGGTACACTGGGAATTGTGCAAACGATTGCATTTTGAGCGTACAGACAAATGGTACAAACATAAACCCGCAACAGCACTTGAAAACGAGAACTACAAAATCTTATGGGACTTGGAAATACAGACGGACGCACCCATCCAAGCTAGCAGAAAGAAAAATCCTGTAAAATCGTAGACTTTGCAGTCCCAGCTGACCACAGTATGAAAGAAAAGAAGAAACGAAGCAAATACACAAAGCTAGCCAGAGAGTTAAAAGTGATTTGGATGATGAAGAAAATCAAAATAGTACCGATAATAGTAGGAGAACTAGGAACAATTCCGAAAAACTTCGAAAAAAGAATGTCAGAAATTGGAATCAGAGGAGTAACTGCAAAAATACAACGACTAACGATAATGAAAACGACTAAAATAACAAGGAAAACCCTTGAATGCGGAGAATAATACAAGACAATATAACGAATAAGCGTTACAGTGAATGAAGAACACCGAAACTGCAGCGAGATATCAATGGTAAGCGGCTGTTGCGATGACGCAAATTCATATGCAAATGCTATCGAAGGAGGTTGAGAGAGCTTGACGTCACAGGTTTCCAATCAGATCGTTTGTTAACTTGTGTGAAAGCTCCATGTGAGCCAATAATAATAATAATAATAATAATAATAATAATAATAATAATAATAATAATAAAAATTTGGTATCTTGGAGAGACTTATTGGCATTCAAATTGCCATAAAGACCACTGACCATTGCCAGCGAGAAATAAATGGCAGACGACTATTACGATAACGCAATTCATTTGTAATGGCTATCTAAAAAGGTGAAGATTACTAGTAATCTGTGGAGACTTGTTGTCACACAGACACCAGTATACACCACCGGTCTTTGTGAGCAATCTCTAGTGAAAGCCTGCACGAGAAATAATAATAATAATAATAATAATAATAATAATAATAATAATAATAATTATTATTATTATTATTATTATTATTATTATTATTATTATTATTATTATTAATAGTAATGATAGTAAAATTGTAGTAATTTTGTTTAATATATTTTTTGAAAATAATCAATGTAATATTATTCAAATGGCAAAAACATATTTCTTGTGTATCACTTATTCGATTTTCAACTCCCTTTTCATATATATATATATGTGTGTGTGTGTGTGTGTGTGTGTGTGTGTGCGTGTGTGTTTGTATACTATTTCTCTTATATCTTTTCGCATAGAAAGGGCATCTTATTACTATGTTTTATAGACTTATATCCAATAGGGTATGCTTCTGAATTTTTAAGATAAAAATTTATAATTCATATTATTTACGTTATACGAACGACTGTTTTCAACTTGAATGTTATTTAATCCACGAGTATTCCATGTTTTTGTTCGGTGACCCACGAGTCATTGCTTAGCGGATAAATTACGTCGTAATATTCAGTTTGCTGCTGGAGGTTTACGATTCAATTCTCAGTGCGTCCAGCACTCGAAATAAAATTATGGATTACTTATGAATTCTACTTAATCGTGGTTAACAGAACTAAAGCATGCTCCAGCCGTTCGAAATATAGTGGAGATTCCCGAGTTTGGCAAAAAGAATTCCGGAGTTCCACAATATGCACATTAAGAAAGTCTAAGATCTCATCGATTAAAGCACTGTGAACATAATATATATATATATATATATATATATATATATATATATATATATATATATATATATATATGTCCGAACGATCATAATAATGCGAATTATCAATGTTTATCTAAAAAAATTCGGAAAATTTTACAAAGTAAACATTTATATTATGTTAAATAAAATTCTTTTTTTTTCAAATATTTTTTTTTAAATGTGTGTTTTAGTACTGAATGTTGGCCAATGCGGGTTTCGACTGCCATTTTAATTTACATTTTTTTTTAAATTTCATTAGATGTGCTAGATATTTTAATGAGAGTAACTATCTATCGGTTAGTCATGCTTCAGTTTCAACTTATATTTTCATCGGTCTGTCATGTTCAAGTTAGGACTATAGTTTTTTTCTCGTTTTGTTGCGTTACAGTTATACATATTATTTTCGTCTGTTACCTAAAAGTTAGTGATTGTGTTTTAGCTCGTCTGTTACATACAAAATTGGGATATAAATTTTTGGCGGTCTACCACGCTTAAGTTATAAATATTATTTTCGTCTGTAACAGATAAGTTTGTGATTTTATCTTCGCTCATCCGTTACATTTAACTTTGAAATATACATTTTCTGAATTGTTTTACGCTTAAGTTTTAAATACTATTTTCATCTGTCTGTCCCACACAGACTTGAAATAGTATTTCGCTTTATCTATAACACTTATGTTAAACATGAAGTTTTTTGTTGCTCTTACAATGCTTAAGTTTTAAATATTTTCATTCGTCTGTAACACTGAAGTCTGTAATAGGAGGGATGTTCCAAAAGTAATGTCTTCTATTTTTTTTTACTCCCCCCGAATGGTTTAGAGGGGATTGCAAATTGCATGGTTGTGATGAGTGAACTTATGCATTCATGACATGAACGTTTCATCTCTTTGTTGTAGATATTGACAGTGTGAGACTCTAAGAAAGACAGTTTTATTTTGGATCTGCGTCAGAAGCAGAGATGTGACATTGAATTCCTGATAAAAGTGCGTTGAAAATGGCGGTTATCGTAAGCACTCAACTTTTTTAGTTTAAAGAATAGGATGGCTTAAATTTAAGAACGACACTCCTAGTGCTCCGTTCTTTTATCACTCGCCTTTAGACATAGAGATTTCCTTATCACTCTTAAATTTTAAATTGCGTTTTTGTCCGTCTGTCACACTCGAGTTAAATATTGTATTTTCGTCTGTCTACCACACTTAAATCAGAAGTTTATATATTTTTGTCGATCTGTCACGCTTAAGTTTTGAGTATTGTTTTTGCGTCGTTTAACATGCATATTGTATGGACACATTTTAAAGAATATCCGTTTTTTGTACATTAGATTATTATTCTTTCCTTTTTTCCGCTTCCATCTTACTTTCATTCACAAACATGTCTCATTATCTCGCTGGATAGTTTGTCGTTATTCTCTTACAAAAACCCAGCGAAATTCTTGTTTAAGCTGCTATATTATGTGGCACAAACGTATATTTTGATATGTTTTACTTATATCCTATCTAAACATTGTTCCCCGTCTCCAATTCTACAATTGTCAGATTTTGTGCTGTGTTTGCAAACTAAATTGAAAAAAAAAACTTTCAAACTTATAAAATCTTGTTACGATATTTAATGGTGTGTAATTGCGAAAATACAATCTTTTGGATTTATTAAAACGTTTGTTCTTGTTTTCTAATCCATTAATACCATAGTATATACAGATACATGTCAGAAGTAAATAGGCATGCATATGAACTGAAATGTTTACTAAAATATTTCTTATTTAGTTATATTTTCCCGGATGACATCTTAGACAAACTGTCCAATTCAAAGTGTGGAGCCACAACACACATAAAACGCACACTAAAATGGATTGTCTTTGGTTTTTGACTATTTGTTTTTGGAATACATATGTTAGTTTCTGGGGAGATAGACCATGCCATTAAATCTGACCTGGCTTTGACCAGGAGTTGCTTGTTATATAACAACCAAAACATTCTCCACCCCTTTACTGAAATTGAATCTGCAGATATGAGATGGAAGTTTGCAAGTTGAGAAAAGATTACAAAGTTTACCATGATGAACGCCATCTCCTTCATCGGCGTGAACCAAGGAGCGGATTAATGACTGCAATGATAGGCGTTCCAATTCAAATACACAAACATCCTATCAAATAATGACCAGATTACAGATGTGGACCAAACGAAAAAGAACAACCTCGTTTATATTCACATGGCAAAAATGCAACATAAAACATATATGAAGCATAGGAGTCCTTGCCAAGCGGCTAAAAAAGAAAGCTTACTTTAATTAATTTTAAACTTTGAAAACTTGCCTGGGCAAGTTAGTCACACGGTATAAACTCTATAGAACACTTCTGGGAGCAAATAAGCAAAAATTTTCAAATACTATCTTAAAAAATTCTCTCTAAAACCCAACTTGTCATCGGCGAAGTAAACATGTTTGCAACGTCATATTGTAATAGTTTTCTGACTTAAAAGACTTTTGTGAAAATACAGGCGGATTCAACATTAGAATTTGTCGTTTTCTCATCATCGGTCTGATGGGATAACGTTGCTTCTATGTTATTTCAACCTTCTTCACCGACC
>NC_136490.1:144495517-144578017 GCF_053919585.1 Euprymna scolopes | reverse complement strand
TAAACATTGAAATTACATCCAACTTAAGAATTGTAAATTTCATAGATGCTACTCTTAACCTAGCCAAAAATTCATACGAACCATACGCAAAAAACGGTTCAAACCCATTATATATACACCCATTACCCAACCACCCAAATCAAACCATTAACGACATCCCCAAATCCATAGAAAACACAATCAGTACCAACTACTTAATATGGGAAATCTTCTACGAAGCAGTTCTAAAAACAGTGCGTATACAAATAACACCATCAACTACATTGCACATACCTCCATGAGAATAATAATAATAATAATAATAATAATAATAATAATAATAATAATAATAATAATAAAGACACAGAGCTAAGAAAATCATTTGGTTCAACACTTTGTTTAATATTATGATTAAAATAAGCTTGGAATTAAAAAAAATAACACTTCTTTAGAACTCACTTTACCCCAAACAACATACTGCACAAAATATGTAATAAAAATACTATAAAGCTCAGCTACAGTTGCACGGATAATCTAGAAATAATAATAAAAAACACAACAATAGAATACTAAACGATAACAAAATATTTACTATAATATTAGTAACACAGAAAACTGCAACTGCATAAAGAATGCTGAATGCCCACTATGTAAACAATGCTTAAAATCTGAAGGTGTCTACACGGCCATTATTACACGAATACAAAATCCAAATAAAAATATTATATTGGGCTTGCCAATGCCTCGTAATCGATATAGAGTCCACAAACGATCCTTTACGAACCCCGAACACTCGAACAAAACCTCCCTAACTTACCACTACCTTAGCCTAATCCAAAATAACCTTACACCCAACATCAAATAGAAAATCCTTAAAAATCCAATACTTGTCAGCTATATATTCACTTTGTTCTCTTTGTCTACATGAACAATTTTTATGGCTAACTTCAAAGATAGAGACAAAGTACTTAATATTAAGAGTTAGATGCCTATTGTTTGCGAACATTACAAATCACATCTCCTTGGCTACCTCACACCTTACGTAAGCACTTTTCATTTAATATCATCTTACTGAAGCAAATTATCTCGACTTTACTCTATTAGTATTAATAATAATAACAGCCTATTTACCCTTTGCCCCATTATTAATTATGATATAAAATAATAGTTGTTTACATTTACTCCAGTAGTAGTAATTACAACTAAAATATTCATGTATTTTCTGTCGATTCAAACAATTTGTAATGATTAAGAAAATAAAAATTTAGCTCTACTTAAGTATTGAGCAATTTCCCTGTTTTTTACCAAATATACCCTCCTAATATATATATATATATATATATATATATATATATATATACATATATATATATATATATCAGGGAGCATATTAGATAAAATAAACAAATCCACTTGATTTCTCTAAATCTCTCTCACACACACGTATATACACACCTATACACACACAAACACACATACACATATATATGTGTATGTGTGTTTGTGTGTCTACGTGTGTGTACTTGTGTGTGTGTGTGCGAGAGAGATGTATTTGAGGAACACATTTAAAATAATAGAGTTTAATTATTCATGTTTTTCTAATTTGCTTCCTTGTATTTGTTTTTTAACAAAGATTAAATTAACAATTTGTGTTGTTTTCCTTTTTCATTAATTGTACTTCAATAAGAATTTCTTATTTTATTGCAAATGTTTTCTCGCGTATGACATCAGTTGAAAATATAATATGTATCAATGTGCGTGTGCGTTTGTGGTATGTTAGTGAGCTCCCTATAAAAAAGGGCAGAGAATCTACATCCATCAAAAGTGTATTCTTATTAAACATTTACCAGTTAATAACGACAGCAATGTTTCTGAATCTCTAAGCGGCCATGAGAGCATAATTGCATTGAAGCTACAAATATATATATATTTTGAAAGTTGAATATAAATATATATATAAGTTTCTAGGATGATCCAGAGTCTATGAGAGTTGTTTTAACTGAAGCTGTGGAGGCCGAACTTCCTTTAAAACTTCAAACATATTTGATTTTGATGAAATGTTAATTATATGTATGAGACACTAGTTCAGAGGGTTGTCAAAATTTCCGACTATATTTTACAAGTAATGCAGTGTTATTATTTTAGTGAAAAAAATACATGACAGTTATCCTCATTCAAGCACAAAGAAACTTTGTTTTCTCTGCTAATCATTGATATAAAGTAATTATTTACTGTTACCCAGGCAACGCTATATAGCACTGCTATCTATCTATAATATAATTTTCGTAGTCTGACTGTGTGTCTATCAGTCTGTCCTTCAGCCTTTTCTCGGAAACTACTCAGCCGATTTGTCTGAAAGTTAGCATGAACCTTTGTTCTAGTAGGGTGCACAATGAAGTATTATAACTAGGTCGTGCACATTGAGAATAGAACCTTCAACTATCAGGAGAATATCACCTTCACAATTGATTTTTCCAAGTACTCTGGCCATTGTGTCACTGGTCGAACGAGAAATACAATGGCGAATTACTTAGGACGTACATCCAGTCATGGTTGAGGGAACGAGATAATGCTTCCCCCATAAAGTAAATAAAGGCTATGTTCGAAATTCCCGAGTTCGACAAGATACACCTGAATAAGGTCGGAGGTTAACTCGATTAAAATACCGTGAACATAACACCCAAGATGAAAACATTATACCTAGGAATCCAAATAAGACGAGTAACAAATCTTCACCTCAAAATTCCGAAAGTTAAGTATTAATTGAGATTAATATTTAATGCAAAAATGAGCACAAATGTAACCCTATTCAATAATTGATGACATAAATCATTCATTCTAAGTCAACGGACTAGAACTGTCTGTTTTGTTATGGACAAGACGTACCTTTAAATAACTATTTGTATATTGTTGTAATACTTCATCAAATAATTAATATTTGAAAAACACATCTAATATTATATTTATGTCTATTAGAATATAGACGAATTTTCTAAAAGAACGCGTCCTGATGACGTCATATAAAACACTCGAATAGAATGAGAAAATATAAATAGAACGTACAATACATCTTGAAAATAATTAATGCTTTATCTTTGTCTATCATATTTTAACTCGTAATGAAGAATCTCGTAGCGACGACGAGGAAAACGTCTGTGAACAATTCAGTTTGTATGCGTGACGATTGTATGTGGGTGCGTACACAAGTTCGGTGAGATAAACGAACTCGCCGTGAACAGTCCTAGGTAACAGTTGGTCTAGGCACGAGACTATGCAAGAAGGAACAAAATGGAGTTTCGCAGGCGTAGTGAAGGCAATACATCTAGAAGAGAGAGAGAGAGAGAGAGAGAGAGAGAGTACTATTTAGAATACAAAACCGACAGAGGAAATTCGTGATTGAAGTGTCACAAACGAAATTCTGCTTCCAATTTTTCATGAACCAGCACGAAAGTAGTAAGGCTGAGATAACTGTCATAAAGATGCTAATGTTAATGCACAGTTTGGTCTAACCTGAGATAGCGAAGCACAAAAAATAACAGTGTGCAAATAAATGCAATGCGTACATATGACTTTACAAAACGTCGGGCAAATGGAAATCTGTCTGGTTTATAACCAACCCCATACAAAGACAGATGTTCATGGCGTGCCGCAAATCACAAAGGGCTAAAATTGCTGAATGTTTACGAAATTTAGAATGCAAGGGAAAACGTGAAATTAGAAAAGACAGGGCAGTCAACACCTACAGAAATATCCCACAGGTGCCCAACTTGTGGGAAATACTTCAAAGCTCGAATCGTTAGAACAAACCATCCCAAAACCACCAGAACAATTAAATGATCACGGTCCTCTTCGCAAGCGATAGACGAACATCATACAAAGATCACTTTGTCATCCAATTGGGCATCATCGTCATAACAACGCAGGGGCTAGGGTTATCCACCGACTTCCCATGAGAAGCTAAACCCTATCTATAAGCTCATCCTCCAAACCCCTCGACTTGACATTTGCAGGCAATATTGATTGAAGCAAATACATTGATAACATTGCCAAGTCAACCGCAAATAAGGTGGTTTCCGTCTACCATGTTAGAAAATTACTCACACCAGGGAGTAATATGTATTTTTACAAAACCACAATATGTTGACTATGACCAGATAAGATTCCTAAATAATTTGCAATTTTATTTTTTGTGTCGACGCCATTCACATTCAACCTTCAATTTTCTGAAAAATGTAACTTACAACTTAATGCATGGCTCCTTATGCAAAAATTCCATTCGAATAATTAAAATAATACGATTTACTTTATTACTGTGCAAGTCAAAATCATCTGTTTGTACTATAAACGAGTTTTTTTCTGGATATATAAAAATATTTTAAAGAATATCACGACATTTGATCATGTGCTTTGTTGGCTTGGGAGATAAAACTCGACATATTTCTTCGAAAGATGCTAGTAGAGAGTCAGCTAAAGATGATACATGATATGAGATAATAGTGATGGACCCGGATGTGAGAGAATAAATCGCTCATCTCATCTCTAAGGTAATCTATATTGAGTAGTTAAACACATTTCGATAGCTTGATGTTGGTACATCACTGTGGGTTTTCGTGATTGACCACGTCACAATCACGTCGATATAAACCACATCTCATATTAACAAATCACCGTTTGAGAAGATCAAGCCACCCAGCCCTTATTATTCTCTACGGCAAACACCAACCATTTAAAGGATAAATAGGGATCCAGCAATAATTATGGCTCGTCGGTCGACATCATTGTAGAGACTCTACTTAGGGATAATGGCGTCCCTTATCCACATATAAAGGTGTGGTATCTTTGCAAGAAACTAACAAATAAATAGACCAATAATTTTCATCATGACAATTAAAAAGCTTCATGACAATATGGTTGTTTTCCAGTTAAATTAAAACGCATTATATATATATACCAAATCCATCCAATACCGCAAACAAGATAAATAGAACTAGGAAAATATTTTGGTTCAACCTCCCTTCAATACAATGGTCAAAACAAAGTTTCGCACTAAATTCTTCCAACTAATAAACAACCACTTCCCACCCAGCCACGTAATACATAAAATCTTCAACAAAAACACAATTAAACTCAGCCACAGCTGTACGGTCAACCTAGAACAAATAATAAAAACACATAACAGAAAAATACTTAACAAAGATGAAAATACAAACAACACCAAAAAGAACAAGTGCAACTGAAACAACAAATCGGAATGCCCACTTAATCAACAATGCCTACAAACGAAAGTAGTATATAAAGCCACACTCGCACCTAAAGAAAACTCAAACGACAAAAAATATTATATTGGCCTGGCCGGCACCTCATTTAAGGATAGATCCAGAGTACATAAATGCTCCTTCACAAACCCTAACCACCCTAACATAATCTCACTGACTACCCACTACCTACATCTAACCCAAAATAACCTTACACCAACCATTAAATTCGAAATCCTTAGAAAATCTAGCACATGTAAATCCCTAAACTCCCCATGTCTCCTCTGCCTAAACGAGAAACTCCTTATCTCCAATTTTAAAGACAGAGAAAAATTACTAAACGAAAAACAGGAAACGACCATAAACTGTAGGCATTACAGATCACGCCTCCTTAGCAACTATACACCTCTCTAAAACATCCCTTAGACAACACTACCTCAAATCCCCCTATATATCCAGTACAACTACCCACCACAACTACTATGACATACGCTCAACGAAACCCCCTCAACCAACTACCCCCCACCCTACACCACCTTACCCCCTCCCCTAAGAATCCCCCTAAATCCAACAAAATAACACATACCTCCAATCACCACCAACTCTAAACACCACATAACCTCATCTCACATAACTACCCAATAATCGGCATCAATTTCCCTCTTTCCAGAAATGAACTTCCCAGACCCTCCCCCACAAGTTCCTTAAACCCCAAAACTAAAACATTATAAACATTATCGACATACCAAACGCCCCCACCTTCCCTCCTTGTTCCCTTCCTCCCTTCCTCTTCCGCCCTCCTCTGACCTCATTCACTCTTCCACTCTTATCACACTTCATCTTTTCATCCAATTCTTCTACATGTTTGATGGTAATTTTCCTTAAACAACCTGAGTTGGTTTTACTCTATCTTGATTAGTCTTCTGGAACGAGCAGCGTCATTGAGCTCGAAATTACTGCGTTTGAATCTGGTAAACCGATCTCTAACAGTTCTCTTAACTATATCGTTTTCTCCATATACGGCACAACTATTTTTGGTTACTTTACTCGCATTTTGACCTCGATTAAAGGCGAAAAGAAGAAAGTGTCGAAAATGTAATTTTTAAAAATCTACTTCACAATCCATTCGACTGTTCTGAAAAACGAAAAAAAAATTATGAGCAAAAATCCGAAATAATACGTGATTTCTAATGATAAATAACACTTAGCCAAATATCAAAACATGTTTTAGAACAAAAATTTTCATGAGACGGTGGGCACGTATGTACCAAACTAATATATATATATATATATATATATATATATATATATATATATATATATATATACTAACCCATGAAGGGTTTACTCGCAGCCACGACAATTAGCCCTTATCTGCGAGTGATGTTTTGGCTCTGAATATAGTAACGTCTTAATGAGAAAGATAATGACAATCACGTAAAAACAAGACTGACGCTAGACTATCACTGAAATGAATATATGCAACCGTGCATTTATTCTATAATCACATTTTATATGTTTGTACTGTTATGTTAATCATTGTTTACAAATAAATGATTGAAGAAAAAATGCTGCGTTTATTACTGCGGGAGGTAAGGCGACGGCGAGGTAGCTAGGAGCACATAATTGTTGAGGCATCCAGTCTTATTCGATGTATCATAGTTTCTAAAACTAAAGAAAGTTCAATAAGAAAAGTTAGCTTGCATTAATTGTTCGTACGTTGAACACAATACCGCATGACTGCTTCCAGATGATTATAACAGTCCTTTTCAAAGCTAATGTAAATAAGTTTTGTTGAGCCGTCATTATAACTAATTCAACTTTAGTAAAGTTCAGCATTTACCGATTGCCAAGTTGTTTTCTCACAATCTACTCTTCATGCATTAACCCTTATCCTTGAGTAGTATCGGACCTTAATAAACGGTGCATCCCTATGAAAAATATAATATTTTTTCTCTTATTTTTATACTTACGAGTTTGAAACATACAATCATACAATCATATTGTTTGTGCGGGAATCACCAGGCCTATGCATGCCACAAGAAGTAATAAACATACATTTGACTTGAGTGTTTATTAATTTGAGCTTTCTAAATCCCGTGTGATTAGAACTCGGTTTGAGTATTATAAAGTCCAGGTCAGTAACTGTTACGCGGTACGCGCCCCTCCCAATTATAAAAACATGTACAACCGCGTAATAGTGTCAGAATCTGTATTTCTCATTCATAGTTTGTTTCATTTGAAATGCCTTTGCATCCTAAATGTTAGACTGAATGACACCAGACCGAACGAATATAATCCCGATCTTGTAATAGACAAGGCATGTGTAACTGAAACCGCCATGTTGAAAGTTGTCTTTTTTAAAATAAATTGCTTCTGCTGGACTGTGAATTATAACACTGATAAAAGTCACTTGTAATAAATAAAACAAGGTTGAAACTTGGTTAACCTCCTTTCAAAAGGAAACGACAATAGACGTATGTTAGAAGTGATTTTTTTTATTTATACTCTTTTTACCCCAAACAAGCAATATTGCCACTAGGATGTAAACGAATATGATCTAATCTAAAAAGAGATAGTCAGGATTTGCGCAGTGAGATGTTTGTTAACATTGAATTTAAATGTTAGTACCGTAATAAAAGCGGAAAAACTCTGAGGGCATTCCTATGTCGAGCTCTTCGAGGGAACAAAATTATGACATCAACATCAACAGTAAAGCGCTGGGATTTTGCTGTTTGCCGAGTTAGTCGGGAGTATGTACGTCGAGGACTACTTCTACCGCTACTACTACTACTACTACTACTACTACTGTGAGAGACTAGTGGTAAAAGTACCGGTCCACTGGTTGCAACAATGCACTATGCATGGATTAATTGTGTGTGTGTTTTTTTTTTTTTAATATATAGGACTCTGTGGTGTGAGTACTTTTCTAAAACGGTAGAGGAATCTCACCTCTTGCAGAAGCTTTGGCAATATCATTAATGTATTTGTTTATATTCATGTTGCATGTGAGTTTGAAGCCGATGGTTTTTGAACGATGAACTGGAAATACAAAACGTTAAGGTCAAAAACATTTCAAATCGCTTCGTTGTTCCATTATTAGAAACAATGCTTAACAAATTGGGGGAAATCTACGCTTGTAGAAGCCGATATCTACAAGACTACGCATGCTTATATTTGAATAGTGTTGAACAAACTTCAACCTTAAGATTTGAAACGACAATCTAATAGTAAAAAAAACACACTTCAAATTAAAAAGGAATTTCACTTCAATATAAAAAGACATACATAAAATTAACAAAGTCAATACAAACTTGAAGAGAGGAACGCCAAATGTCAGAATTGTGCGTTTAAAATAGTCATCTTAAATTAAATATGATGTAATCACTTTTTCAGAAAAGTTAATTCTAAATGTTTAGTCTTTCCAGTAATTATGAGAAAATTTTGTCGGATATTAAAAAGAAAACAACAAAAACAAAACAAAACAAAAACATGCTGCTGTTAGAATACCGGAAGTGCCGAAACGTTGAGCCAATGAAATCGCAGCAACGAACATCATTTAAGAAAACATTTATTTGCTATCATTTGTTTATTAATTATAAAGTAAATGTCTATCTTAATGTGAACGGGGAAAATTATAAAAGGGGAAAAGAAAATGATAAAAAAATAGTTTGCTTTCAGTTTATTATTATTATTATTATTTTTTTTTTGCTATGCGAAAAATAAATACTTAGTCTTGAAATTTTCTTTACAATAAATGTTTTTGCTTTCAGTTTGAATTTCAATTTTCTTAAAGTTTCGAAAAATTGCCCAATAAATGTTATTTGTATTTTCATGACTGCAAACATATTTTTTCAATTACTGTTTTCAATTAATGTCTCATCAAATTATGTTTGAAATAATGTTTCTTTAAAAAAATGTTAGCGTTTACCTTAAAAATTACAAAACATCAGTTAAACTCGTTCCAACAATATCCCGGTCCCTACTCTGCATAAGTACCGACTTTTAATTTTATAAGCAAAGCAAATAAGGAGTTTATTTAAAGCGGATATAATAATTAATAAGAAAAAATACGATTAATCCTGCCGCCAAATTTAATGTTAGGGGTAAAAAAAATGAAGCCTAATCCTAATTTTTCACAGTTTTTCATAGTAAAAAAAAATTCTTGTGTATTTAATAGATTTGTGACCAAAGTAAAAACTAATCAGTATAAATAGAGATGATTCAGTTACAGATGGTTAAGGTACAGTTTATTAGCTTATTAAATTAAAATCTATCTGAGGTCTTTTCTTTTTAAAACGCTACTCAAGTGTTTGCTATTTAAGTAGAATTTAACTTCTGTATTTGTTTTATTTTGAGAATTTGACATCGATTTTTTGCTTCGATTTTAAAAACAAGACTTACTTCGCAATGGGAGGCAAAGATTATTAATAAAAAAAATTATTAATTTTCCTTTGGAAACGATTGTCAGTTATGCTGATTTCAACTGATCTGAGCTTGAAATTGAATTAAGCTGAACTTTAAAATTAAAAAGAAAAGTTTAATTACAAACTCCAATTGAAATCAATACCGTTCTTTAAAAAACGAACAATACAAATTTACCTTACAAATGTTAGTTCTAAAGTAACAGAAAAAAAATTTAATGCACATATATTAACAATATCTTAATATCGAATTTAAAAGTCCGAATTATTAAAATTAAAAGATTAAAATGATATAAGTATATTGAGAATTAAATGTCTTTAAGGGAAAATAAATCAATATTAAATTAAATTTAAGAAAACTGAACTATAAAAGTGAAACATTCAATTTCAATTTCAAATGAAACAAAGGTAAACATAACGTATAAAACAATGTTTAATTTGACAATTAAACGAATGAATTTGATTTAAGATTGAAACATACACGTGTATGTATTAGAAATATACACTTAAAATATCTAAAACTCAGCACCAAACCTTTTTTAAAAGATCAAAATTAAATTGCAAAAGACTAAATTCAATTAAAAAAATCTTTAAATTATACTTGCACAAATTCTAATTAAGTATGCTGTACCTGAAATAAAATAACTGAACTCAAAATTAAAACAAATACAAATGAGAAATACAAATACATACTATTTTAATTTTAAATTCATATCTCAAATACAGTATTATAATACAGTATTTCATTTAAGTTTATTAGTTATTAAATAATGTTACACGTGAACCGTGGCATTAATCTGTCGTATATGTTCAACTAAGATATGAAAGTCTATTTCTTTACTTTGAATTTGATTATACTAATTTGTATGAAATCTGAATGCGGTTATTATATTCTGCATCTAACGTTATAGATATAGTAATTTAAGTTGGGAAATACTTTTTATTAATTTCGTTTATTTTTAACATTTACTAGCATAATCATAAAAGAGCACCATAACAAAATACAATATTGTCCATTTTACACGACAAAGTATGTATCAACTTTAAATTAAAAAAATCATCAAATACAAAGGTCAGGCCTAAAATTTATGAACGCTTAAACATGTCCACATCTAGATGTTTAATCTTAAGGGGTCTTAAAAGGAAAGTTAAATTAATTTAATATTCTATGATTAGCGTTCAATGACAAGGGAAAACTATTTTATCTTCATTTGAAATATTTAGATTTTCAAATAAGACGTTTTGCTAATATTAGGTTGCGTACAACTTCTAAAAATAGACGAAATAAATATTATTTGCCGAATATTTGTGAACCACACATTCAGCATATAACTTCCTATGGAATATGTAGACTTGACAAAAGAAAATTTTATATAAATATTGTATTTCATATCCTCAGCTACAATAAAAGAATCAAATGTGCATGTGAAGCACGAACATAGTTTATTTGTTTTATTTGATTCAGGTCTTATCAAATAGTAATACAATTTTTTAATGTGAATTCGAGCATTTCTAAATCTTTGTTTTTTAAATTTGTAATATTTGTCATAATCATTTTCTCTCTAAGATATAAGATTTACAGAACCACAACCTTTTATGATTCTGTTTTTTTAGATGGCGACTTATGCTTCGTATTAATTTGACTTCTGCTTTTTATTTTGAGTGTCAGTTTTACAACGTTTCAGTTGATGTAACACGGTTTTCTTCAGGTATAATTTGTCGGATCAGCACGGAATTTAGAACGGAACTCTTTATTTAATCCATGAGGTCCTATGCTCTCGTTCCGTGAACTATTTAGAGGTGTAACTTATAACTGAATTTTAACAAGCAGGTTATACAGCACGTCTGCGAACAATTTTCTTTGGGACTCTTAAACCTATTTTTATATTTAGATGTACAGTGTATATACTAATCACAATACATAACTATTTTATTACTACATGGTTATTCAAATACCGTAGTGTTTGAATATATGGATAAGGGTTAGTTTTACTCATTTAGAACTGCTTTAAAGCTTCGCTGGTAACTCATTTTGCGACCAAATTTCAAACAATTCTTACAGTTCATAGGTCACCTTCTCAGCTATATTTTGAAAATCATTTTTCGTTAAGTAAAACAAAATTTATAATAAAATTACTGCGTTAAAATTTCTCAGAATCTGTAAAAGAATGGAGAGACGTTTTTTTATTGGCTGTTGGTTACCATAGCAACCAAATCTGTTATGTTACCTCAAATTGGCTGGGAACAACGGAGATGATGACGTAACAGAATATAAAAAGAATATCGCTAATAATTCACTGCTGTCCCGATCTGTCGCTCAGCTGTACTGTCACTAATAATTCAACGGTAACAAGTGAAACACAGAGAGAACATTTTATTTCAAAGCAAAGGCTGTAAAATTTATGGATTTCATAAAAAAATGCGAAATGGAATGTAATATGGTTAAGATTTAAACATGGAAAAGTAAGGGACTAGTTGTTAAAACTGGAAAAGAAGAAGACAAGATATTCTAGTAAAAATACAATAAATTTCTAATCTAAAATATTGCAGCATTAAGAACTGATTATATAGTATTAAATTAATTTTTTTTTAAAATTCCAATATTTTAAGTTATAAATATATTATATTTTTATTACAATATCTTGTCCTTTTCTTATCCAGTTTTAAAAAGCAATCCTATACTTTTTCATGCTTAAATCTTAACTATATTACTTTTCATGCTCGCATTTATCTATGTAATACAATATATATATATATATATATATATATATATATATAATATATATATATATATAATATATATATATATATATATTATCCTCATGAGCAGAACGATCTATGAGAATACCAGGAAGAAAAATGACACGCAAAGGATTAAAAGACATAAGCCGTATTTTAATAGGATTAAACGTAACAAGCTTCAATCCATGATTAAGGATTTCTTTCAACAAGAGGGGGAATAGGACTTATGAGAATACGGATTGAATAATTTAGAGAGCATAAAAGAAAGTTTAGGAACCCAATGTTTGGCACCAGCAGCAGGGATATAGACAGAACTGTGTACCTTAGATTAGCAAACATCTTTGGAGTGCTAATTACAGAATCAAGCGAGTGGTCACCTTCCAAAAAGAGAATGCGGAAAAACAGCATTAGAATAATCGAGATGAATTTGCAACAAGAAGATGAGCAAAAGCAGCATCCGTATCTTTAAAAGATCAAATAACGACAATTAAAAAGACAGAATAGCAGACTTGCCACGATTAATAACACTAAGAAATTCTATAAAGAAATGACGAATGCCAACATAAATAAGATAAAGTCAGGAATCCTTTTAGAATAACCATGATTGGAATCACTCTCTTGCGGCCATTGCTAGCTCTTCTGTAAGATTTTCCAGAAGTCTCAGAAACATTTGAACGAATTTGATGTAAATAATGGTTACGTTGTGCAAATGCGGAAGCCTAAACAGATATGAATACAAGACGGAGAATTTTTAATGTGTTGAGTTAGTATATTTATTTAACATGTTTTCTTTACATTGATCTCAAGTAGTGAAATAAAGAAAGTGTGTGACCCGGAAAATGTCGGGCACGTGGGCTAGTGTTTATATAAATTAAAGTTATTAGCCATTTTAAATATTGACAGTGATACGTAAAATAGTTTAAAGTACAGACGGCAGAATACAATTATTTTTGTAATTTCATGGGAATTCTGGAATGAGGTAATAAGATATCTATTGGCGTCATAAGTTAAGCAAAGATAATGAAATGCAGAAGCGTCACTTCGGGGTGCAGCCTTCTCATCAGAGACTTCGACAGCTTGGCAACAATATTCTTAACCGACATTACATAGTCGACACACCCGTGGAACAACATAATTTATGGCTCACGTTTGGTCCTGCTATTTCTTATTCTTTTCCTCGCTCTGTTTCTCTCTCACTTCCTACAATTTTTCTCGGTCGCAATAGTTTTCGAGAACGGCAAGGTTTATGGTCAAGATTGGAGTCCTGCTATCCATTCTTTTCTTGATCTTTCCCCAATTTTCCTCTGTTTATTTTTACAATTCTCCTTTTCCCCTTCTCTCTCTATCCTTTTCCTTCTCTCTGTTTTAAAGGAACACTCTTTGTATATTTTCTTCTAAATGGAAATAAGATTTTAAAAAAAATAACAAGATAACCACATTCCAGTCATTAACCGGTTTATTTCAGTCAAAGTTCGTATGCATGGTTATTTAGTCCGGATTAATTCTTTTTCAAAACTGACTAACTTACCTTTTCTTTATACTCTCTCCTCAGTCCTATGCAACGAAATCGCAAAGCGTTTTCATTTTATTTTTATTATACAGTCTCCATGTATCAGGACCACATACCAGCCAAATATAAGAGTAAACGAGTGCCAGGTAAGACAACATCGTGATAATAGGTGATGGTTGAAATTAAATAGAAATTAATTATTAAAGACCACGGCTCAACAAGAATTTATTTATGTTAAACTTCTAAACAACCACGTTAATGTAAGCTGAAGAACAGCTCCACGGTAACGTGTTCCCCAAAAAAGGCTTTGTTCAAAGAATTTTCGTTTAGTTTTAAGCACAAATAGAAAGTAAGGGGAAGCGATAACCGTATTTGCAGGTAGGCGAGTGTTTTCCGTGGTTGTTCTACAATGGGGGAAATAGAGTGCAACTTAGTAGAGTAGCTACTATGAAATTAACGATAGCGCAGAGATAGGCTTGCAACGTCTATTCTCAGAGAAAGAAATGACATGGAGGAGAAAATGACATCGCCTCCGGAGTTAGAGGTCAACTTTTGTACCTTGTTCAGACAGGAAAGGAAGCTTTGAGCAGGTACTTTCCAGATGTGACAATCGTAATCCATCCCCAGTGTATTTGGTTGTTATTTATCGGCATTTAAAAGATCGTATTTTTTACTTCCAAATAAATCATTGCGCGTTTGCAAAATCGACCCTTTTTTTCGTTACATCCTCTTGCACACAAACACGTAACTATCTCGACTTTATCGTCATTTCAATTAAAAAAGGTTTTTGCAAGGCATCAAGTGCTGTTCTACTTGTAAGACATTCATGGCAAGAATTTGCTTTGCAACTCCAACGCCAAAACAACTTTCCTTTCTTACTTCTTTACCAGAAATTCTTCGCACATGAAAAGGAGTAAACGAAAAATCGATAGTGATAATTAGGGAAGATTTATTAATTTTATTGATTTTGACAAAAAAAAAAACTATGATAGGAAAAAGTATAATTAAACGTTCATTATGTAATATTTAACATTGTATCCTTGAATATACATACATACATATATTTTTATATATATATATATATATATATATATATATATGTAACTTAAATATTTTTGAGGATTCTACATGATCGCAGCTTCTTATAGATATTTCCTCACGAATATCATGAAATATATAAGAAATGCATAATCAAAATCGTTATATGATTATAATTAGAGGTGGGGTATTTTCTTTCCATATCAGACCTAGTATTCTTTGTGCATGAAAAAAAAAACAACATGTCCTGAAAGTAAACGTAAATACAAAAAATATCAAACTACATAAAATCCAAATATTGCAATAAAAGACTCTTGGGCGCAATCAAACATTAAGACACAAATATATATATATATATATATATATATATATATATATATATATATATATATATATGTATATATATATATGAAGTTATAAATCACTTCATTTAATCACATAAATCATTATACGAACGTATAAATTTATCCGTAAACTTTAAGTATTTACTTCAAGAGTGCTTGTTACGTAGGTAGATCTAGCTAGTAAGTTACAAAACATATATGCCAATTAAGCTACACAAAATATTCCACGTTTCATCCACGCTATGATCAATCAGGCTTATGAATCCTAGCGAGGACGAAACGGGGAATATTCTGTATTGCTTAATTGACATATATATTTCATAATTTACTACCTAGCTCTACCTACGTATTGGCCACTCTTGCAGTAAATACTTAAAGTTTACGCATAAATTTATACTTTCGTATATTAATTTATGTGATTAAATAAAGTAGTCATATATATATATATATATATATATATATAAATATATATGTGGCAACATCTCGAACTATATTGCTTATATATATATATGTATATATATATATATATATATATATATATATATATAAACAATATATTATGAGATGTTGGCACTCTTACCGTTTATTCTTACCGTTTTTCCAGTTATAATTGACCCCTTAAAGCCCCATTCCAGTTGTAGAGATTAGGTGTTGTAATCTATTAAATCTTCCCCGTCACATGGTGGATTATCCAAATTTGGTAGCTGTATGGGAAACGGTGTGAGTATGCATGGAATCCCCCCTTATAAGTGAGCTCCCCGCTGGGACACCAAGTTATCATACTTATTTCAGATCCTTTATACTTCTTCGATAATTGCATGTGGTCAGTTTTGTATAATAGTAAAACATATAGGAGGCTATTCGTATAGAGGCAGACAAACACACAGACGTTGAGCTTTATTATACAGATTTATATAAGAATATGCCAGTATGATTAACCACCAGTACCTTCAGTTTCAAATCTGAAAAAGACATTTTATAATTATATAGGAATTAGCGCACGATCACTAAACTAACGTACTCTACTAGATTCTTTTACCATTAATAATTCAGTAAAGGAGACATTTTCATGGAATGTGTTACTGAGTAAGTTTACAAATAAATTCAAATGAATGTAACGACGATAAACAACCGGTACTAAATTCGAGAGGAAAACTGGGCAGAGAGAGTGAAGTAATAATTTGTCATGTTGTACAGCACCACATGGCCGTGGCTGTTATAATAATTTAAGAGTCCACAAATAAAATATAAATAAATAAAACATAAATAAATAAATAAACGATTATAAAATAAATAAATAGATAAAATCGGATCTGAAAACGAAATGTTTTAGGGTTAAGGGGAAATGGTTTGTGACGAAATAAACACACGTTAAATTAATAGTCGGGCATCGGCGAGTATTTTGACAAAGTGGTCAATTTGTACAGGTTTTTGTTTAACAAGTTTCATTGGAGGCTTGCAGGTGCAGTTAAAGAGAATCGTCAAAACATTAAACGGAATTTTGAAAGTACCACCAAAATATAACTATAATATAACAAACTATATTTAATAATAGCTTTTTTCAATCATTCTCTTTCTCTTTTCGTCTTTAGTTGTATCAATTTTAACTCTCTCATAGTGTTTCTTTCTCTAGCGTAAAACAATACTTTTTGTAATTATAAATTAGTTCTTTTAGATCGTTAAATATTTCTTAATGGAAATCGCTGCAGACAAGACGTGAAGCCACTTAGTGTAAGATGCTAACAAAAACGAAAAATAATTATCGAAAAGACAAGAAATGCCTATTGAACTTAATCGTGAAAGGATCAAGGTTATGGACAGGAAAACTGTCAACAGGAGGGGAGTCCCACAAACATGCGGTTCTTGGGAAAAAGGTTAATGCAATAAAGATCAGTATGACAATAAGGTATCACAACAGCGAATTTATGAAGACCAATAAACCAACAAAGTAAAGGAACTGGAACAAAGGAAGCAAGGAATGAATAAGACAAATGTTAGCAACAGAAGCCATACTAGTATTTATAGAAAATACTGAAACTGACAACAATATTTTCTATTATATTCCTGAATTAGTGAATGAAAATTAGACTAATATACACGCGTCCAAAATATGAAAATTTGTTGTATGCACAGCTAAAATTTTTGCTGGTTGTGCTGGTCAAGAACCGTAGCTTGATTCCGACCCATGCCGCTGTTTTCCTATGCTATCGGTGTTGTAAAAGAAGACTTCTTCTTCAAAAAATATTAAAATACTAGTAACTAAGGTTTACGCTAAAGATCACACTAAGGTAAAACTAAACTCGTTTTCTACTACTGAACAACAAACTAGCAAATTAGAATTCACAGCCGGAGCAGACCAAAACCCAAGTCTAACAGAACATCAAGAGAGAATTCCTTCCAAGAGCCCTCGAAAACCAACCGACCGTCAGACCCCAGAAACATATTGATCCTTGTCCTTACGCTGGAATCTATGTACGTATCCTGAGATCATACGTGAAAAACACTTGTAAAAAAGCAATCTAGTAACAAAATGTTCTTATCTAATGTGTCATTACATCAAGTGAGTTATAAGCATTGCAGGTAACTTTGTATCCATGGAATTATTATTTGGCATCAAACTAGTTTTAAAATTTTAATGTGAAACCAAATTCCGATATATTTCTTATATCTTGGAGATTTTTCATTTATTTCTTAAACTCCTTCTCACTTCAATATGTTATTTGTATGCATTGCAACTAAGTAACTCACTAAATATGCCATCTACTGCATGTTTACACAGTTTCGAATCCTAAACTAAAACACTATCTATGTCTAACTTCAATAATGAGTGGTGACATGTTGGAACAGTTGTTTTTTTCTTTTCAATATTTCTGTTTATTACTAGAAACAGCGAACGCATTAATCCCGAAATTCGAACCTCGAATATAAATCCATAATGGTTAGTTCATTTCGACGCCCTACTATATGATTTCTGCAGATCAACGTCGGTTATCTGTCGAGAACCGGTGTGTCAACGTGAATGTGTCATACCTGTAATCTTTTGGGTATCCCATTAATTATTCTACGGCAATATTCCAGTAAAATTGCATTCCACTTCTCTGTAGTTTTTGTCCAAAGTTCTTCCACATTTAAAATGTTATCTTTGCATAACTGTTGCTTGGTGTAATTATACACATTTTTGATAGGATTGAGGTCTGGAGATTGTGCAAGTAAATCCAAAGACGGAATATGATGTTCTTAAAGCATTGTCCGCTGTGTGAATGGGAGAATTTTCCTCCATAAAGATGGGATTATCATCCAAATTCTGGACAAAGTAAGGTGGGCAATGCTCAGTCAACATATTAATGTACTTGCTTGAATTCTTTAGAGATTACAGGCGAAATATAAGCGTTGGACCTTTAACACTAATAGTGCAACACACCAAAACTGAAGCTTCACAATCTTGAAGCGTTGACATTGTGCTACTAGCATAAGATTCTTCATTTTCCCTCCGTGTGATGTACCGCCTACCATCACTGCATAGCCTATTCAACTTGCTTGTCTGTGAAATGAAAAAAATACATATCGTTTTTAAAAGCATTTTTGTTTATTCATACATATTTTGGGATATTGATTACTTACAGGATTCGATATTTTAGGATTATTCATTAAATACAATATAAATCATGTGTCTATTTTCTCTGCTGATCTTCCATAAAGTATAAGTAGTACACGTAAATCAGACTACACTGTAGAATGAATCACTATATTACGATACTCATGTTGGTGGGAAATTTGTTTGTTTGTTTACTACGATAGCAATTGTAAAACTGTGCATATATTTAGCTCAAATACAGAAGGAACTAAGAAAAAAATGGTATTTTGAATTCGAATTATTTTTATGCAAAATCATAGTTGAAACTCAGTAATAACATTTACACCACAAAGTTATGGACAAAAAAGATGAAGGCAGCTATCTATAGAAACTTATACTGAAAAGAAAAAATCTATAAAAATCAATGAAATATCCGACCTCATCCCAGCTGTGCTATTAAAAAAGTGCTCAGCCGAAGTAGCTCCAGTTCTCTCCAAACTCTACAACAAATGCCTTAATGAATCTTGCTTTCCGAGCTGTTGGAAAACTGCTTCTGTGGTACCAGTATTCAAGAATTCTGGCGAAAGAACTGACCCATTAAATTATCGCCCTATTAGCCTCCTCCCACTTTTTGCCAAAATATTTGAGACCTTAATTAACCATGCTCTAGTCCAGCACCTTACAGATGCTAAACTTCTGACCGACCATCAATATGGATTTAGACAAGCCCGTTCCACGGCAAACATCCTCACTGTAATCTCTGAACGCATATACCATTCACTGGACAAAGCGGGAGAGGGCAGAGCGGTAGCTCTAGATATATCTAAGGCTTTTGACAGGGTATGACATGAGGGTCTCCTCAGGAAGATTAGATCTTACGGTATCACTGGTAGAATACTTAACATAATTAAATCCTTCTTAGATAAGAGAAAAATCCAGGTTGTCCTCGACGGTCGTACGTCTAAACAATATAATATAAATGCGGGAGTGCCCCAGGGATCTATCCTTGGTCCTCTGCTGTTCCTGATATTCATAAATGACCTCCCCGACAAAATTGCCTCTGAGATGGGTATATATGCTGATGACACCACACTCTATAGCAGGCACGACAGGAAAACAAATGAACATATATCTAAAGTAATGGCAGAAACACTAGAGGATGACCTCAAATCAGTAGTGGAATGGGGACAAAAATGGATGGTAACGTTCATGCCACCAAGACAAAACTGGTTTCATTCAATAATTACAAGAAACCTTCTCTACCACCTATAGCAATGGCCAACAACTCTTTAGCTGAGAGTACGTCTTTCAAGCTCCTTGGCCTAACGTTCACAGGAAACATGAGCTGGAACAATTACATCGAGGGCATTGCCAGGGCCGCTGCGAGGAAGGTGGGCTCTCTCTACCGTGCTAGAAAACTTCTAACACCCGAAAATATCCTGTACCTCTATAAGGCCACTATTCGCCCATGTATGGAGTATTGCTGTCACATTTGGGCCGGTGCATCGGCTACTAGTCTCTCGCTCCTTGACAGGGTTCAAAAGAGAGTCGCAAATCTGATAAGCCCTAAACTGGCATCAAAACTTCAGCCTCTGTCCCATCGTCGAAACGTTGCATCCCTCTGCCTGTTCTACAAGTATTATAATGGTGAATGCTCTGAAGAACTGCAAGCACTTGTGCCCCCACGACGTGAACACCCTCGACAGACCCGACAAGCTACAAAATCCCACCCCCACACTGTAGAGATCCCTAGATGTAAAAGATCTTTCTACTCCAGTAGTTTCTTCCCCAGAACTGCTAGACTTTGGAATTCCATTCCAGGTCACTGCTTCCCCAACTGTACTGACATGCATAAGTTCAAGTGCAACGTGAACCAACATCTCGCTGCCCTAATCCCTACATAGTACCCCAGTAGATGTTTCCCCTGATAGTAGCCCCCTACATTAAAGTGGCAATGTGCCTTGTTTGGTGTGAAAATGTAATAAAAAAAAAAAATCTTGAGAGTTTCTTTTCCATACATGGTCCCAGATAGTAGCCCCTTATACCCAAATAGTGATATGGCTTGTTGGGGGTAAAAGTGAGTAAAATACATCATTTATATTAATATACATTTATAAACGCTGATAGGTCTCTTATTTCGGGGGATTCTTTTTTTCAATCATGGGTGTCGATTTTTGATTGAAAACAAATACTTTCATTCTTTGTTCTTAATTATCGAACTCGAGTGTTTTACAGTGGGCTAAACCTGCTAGCTTAATTTAATTTAGTCAGTTCTTGAAGGTGTGGTCTTACTACAAAAAAAAAATACAAAATGATTTTCTTGTTGTTTTAAAAAAAAATCTCTTTTGAGAACTTTAGAATCTTCAGTGATGGAACTATATTTGTAAAATACAACGAAAAATATAGAACGCACTTTTTAGGAATTAATTTTAATATCGATGTAATTCTATACAAACAACATTTTTTAAAACTTGAATTATCAATAAATACCACTCCCCTCCATAAATGATGCTAACAAGTCAGGCTGTCTGAAGATATTGGCCCCCTTATTAAATATGCACTAAATATAAATGTTGTAATTTTATCCAGTTCGTCGACACTGAAAGTATACTTTACATAAAATACGAACATTTTTTTCTATTGTATCTCATTAAATAAGACCATTTCAAGATTTCTAGGAATAACAAATCATATTTATGGAGTACCCTGGGAAGGTGAGAGAAGAAAATTCTTGTGGAATTTTTAATTTTTATTTAAAATTAAGTAGTATCAAATAGTTTCGTTATATTACCTTTACTTCATATACTATTTTAAAGAGCGATTTTCGCTCTATCTAATCGTCTAAATTACAATCGGTTAAAAACATTTGTATCTTCTTGTCAGAACGTTGCATAAATGATCTAAAAAAAGCAAATTTGCGCAATTTTTTTTATTTCAGTTCAAGCTAGACCGAAAACTGCTGAAACAGCTTGCGATATCAACGAAGAGTTTGGCCCAGGAACCACTCTTGAACGCAGTAAAATGGTGGTGACGAGAGTTTTGAATATGAGTGTAGTGGTCGGCCAACGCATATGGTGAACGATCAATTAAAAACCTTAGTCGAGGTAAATCCGCGAACTACTATCCGAGAACTTGCTTGTGAATTACACTTAAAGTATACGACAATGTGCATCCACTTGAGAGTGATTGAACAGGCAGAAAAATCTTGATGAATAAGTGACTCACGAATTGAGCACTCCCCCCCCCAAAAAAAACGCCGTTATACAGTGTCATCTTCCCTTGCTTTACGCAACAAAAATGACATGTTTCTCGATCGGGTTGTACAATGCCCGCGAAGCTCCACGACACTCCCAGAAACCAGAGTTGCACAAAAAGAAAAGTCTGTTTGGTGGTCTTCGGCCGGTCTCATCCATTACAGGTTTGTGAATGCAAGCGAAAACATTTCAGCGTATTACTGTCAACAAATGGATGAAATGCATCAGAAACTTCGACAACACTCAGCATTAGTCAACAGAAAAAGCCCAATTCTCCTCCACGACAATGCTGGTGAACGAATTGTGCTACAAAACTCTGCCTCATCCGCCATACTCTCCAAGCCTCTCACCTACCGAGTACCACTTTTTCAAGCATCTCGACAACACTCTGCTTTAAAAACCTAGGCGCGATATTAAAACGCCTTAAACGACTTCATCGCCACCAGAACGCAAGGTGTTTAGGTTACTTGTATAAATACACCTGTTCTGCGTTGGCAAAAGTGTGTCGATTCTGATGGTGCTTATTTCGATCGATAAATTTTTGTTTGGGCTGAGATAGGATCATCTAAATTTAAAAGTTAAAACAGCAAGAAATTTCCTGTCGATCTGATATTCATATTCTTTTACAAAGGTCATAACCAAACACTCCTTACTTATCAGCATTATGAGATGTAAAACATAGTTGCATTAAAACTTGCAGATTAATAAAATATAAGATTAATAAAAATATCTAATTAAGTGTGGGATATGCACGCGTAGTGCTATTCAATATGCTTAATATAATTGACTTTCGCATCGAATTATATTTGCATGTTGACAAAGTGACGCCAAACATTGATGAAATCGATATAACAGTATTTTCGATCAGGCCCTAATTTGCAATCGTACCTAATATCAATATTTTTGTATAGCATAAACAAAAAATCCACACACATATACGATTATCAAGCTATCTCTTTCTGTCTCTTTCTCTCTCTCTTCTCTTTCCCCTTTCTCTTTATATGTGGGCACACACACACACACGCGCGCACATATATATATATATATATATATGAAGTTATTTTAATATTAAATAAAACCCCACCATATGTAATTAATGTATTAACTTAACCCTGTAGAGATACGTAATATCGTCGAAATGTTGATTAATTAACGCAGGCTTTGTCTGGTGTTAATATAATTCCACTTATAATAGCTGTTTATAAATACATATTCATATATATATATATATATATATATATATATATATATATATATATATATATATATACAGAAATAGTGAGATAGATATTTATACTTATATTTATAAAGAGATATATATAGATATAGAGAGAGATGGAGTGGGATTTACACTGATATATGTATATATATATATATATATATGTATATATATATTTATATATATCCATACTTATATATACTTATATATATATGATACTTACGACGTATTATAAAGCGAGTGCCACTCTCTTCAGCCACAAAAATGACTTCTCTATTCTGCCAGCAACTTTCATACCATCAAGCAAACATGACATCGATGGCGGTCGGTGGCTTGGATGAAACAAACAGCAACGAGGTTTTTATAATTGTGCACTTTTACGTGATTAACAAGACCTGCCCTGGACAACAGAGCCCGGTCACACACCTCACAGATCCATAGCTCTCCATGATTGAATGGCAAGATTTGGTGCTTTCTCTGTCTATCGAATGCATCAAAGTGTTATGCGCCTCTGTATATCAGTGCCCTTCGCTGCTTGCGATCAGACGCGAGGGACTAACAACTGTCAAACAGGGACATGAAAGCTCACCAAAATATCCTTTATGCTATCTCGAAAACGTTTTTTGGGCTTGTGCCGATGTGTTTTGCCAAGAAGGAGCCCAGCATAAAACAACTGTTTTAGGAGTCGATAGTGATCAAGCCGGACAAGATGACCCGTTCAACGTATCTTGTTGTTTATAACAGTGGCAACAATGCTGGTTGTTTTTTTTCTCTATTCAATATACATGTATCAAGGATAAAACTGTCCTATTTTAACCTGAGAATATGTCTAACGCAGTGTTGATGAAAACCTCTCGAGCTGTTCCACGTGTAGCCGATACAGTCTATGTTTCAGAGGCATAGAGTAGGGATGGCAATACACGTGCCTGATATACTGACATAGTCAGAGTAAAATCACAATCATACAACAGCTCCTTAAAAATCTATCATTAACAAGTGTTTTGGCTTGGAATCTTTTCAGGTTGAACACATTTCCAGTCGTCCGGAATCTAATATAAACACCCACGTCACAATCAATGAAACCATACAAGATCACAGCAGTATGATAGAGCAACCACAATGTTAGTGCAGCTATATTACCCTGCCTCACTCCATTATGAATGGGAAATTCTTCCAACATTCGACCATTAAATTTGACACGACCTTTTATACAATGGTGAACTTTTCCCTTAAAGCAGGTGTACAGCCAAATTTTCCCAGCACTTTCCAGAGAGATTTACGGTAGGCTGTGTTAAACCCTTTGGTTAAGTCCACAAACACCTGAAAAAGACACATACACTACTCAATACCCTTTTCTTTCGTCCACCCGCTAAAACAAGATTGGGACTCCGGAAGGATATCAGGACAGATATGTTTCTTCAATCCGTTTAGCAAGAGCCGTGCAAATACCTTTCCAACCGCAATCAGCAGCGAGATACCTAGATAGTTTGCACAATCAGATCTGGCACGCTTTCATTTTTACAACATAATCGGGGTGGTATCTATCCAGCCTTGGACAACAGAATCACCCTGCCTTACTGACAGTATCAGAGAGTGGACCGCAAAATGTACATTTACAGCACCATGTTTCAGCAGCTCAACAGGAGTTATATATATATATATATATATATATATATATATATATATATATATATATATATATATAACTTAGGGTGTTTGAAGAAGAGAGTAAATTAAGTTCTATAAGAGGAGACTCATCGGGATAATACAAAGCTACATACATTTCAATGGAGCTTATATAGGAATTATATTTTCTCATGTATATATATATATATATATATATATATATATATATATATATATATAGTTTGAATTGCGTGTATTTAGGCAGCAGTTTTTTATTCAAGAATTATAGGAAGATTTATTTCAATAGTAATTGGGGGGCGAGAGAAGTCTACTGTAACTCCCCCATACCAACCTGTTCCTGCCACTTACCCTAGAACAGAATGCTCTTCTCACTTTCCCCTACCATACCAAAGCCCGTACCGCTGTCAGCAGTCACAAATCTTCCACTAATTCCTTTCCGAGACTAACATACATTCCTGATGATGTGAAACTTATTTCATGAAACGTTGAAACCGCGGACACTTCGAGAAGAACAAAATATGTTTGGACCATACATCCATACGTTCGATGTAAGAAAGATAATACGAAAAATTAAAAAAATATTACTCAACAGAAGCTTTCCGTTTTTTTTAACAATGTCTGACTGAATATATATATATATATATATATATATATATATATATATATAGCTATCCACATACAGTACTGTTTCGCTGAATCACAGCTCATCAGTGCGGCTAGACAGGCAACTACCTCAAGCCAGGATCGAAACCCGACCGCCCAAACGGCAATGAAAGCTTCTATAATCATATATCGTCGCATACCCATTATTTTACCTAACATCTTCTTTACTCCTCTGATGAGAAGCATTAGGCTTAGAAATACCTTGGTATAAATTGTCCGCCCTATCCTCCTTCTAAATTGTTGTATACCCTTATTAAATAAATGAACCATTCTATATTTACCAATATATAGTTTTTGTGATTTCACTTTCCATTCTTATTGTTTTATATAAAAGCTCCAATGAAATTTATTACTTTATATTATCCGATATATTTCCTCTTATATAATTGTATTTACTCTTTTCTTTAAACTTACTACGATATATATATATATATATATATATATATATATTAGCATGCCGCCCGGCATTGCCCGATCGTAAAATACGCTTTAATATGATATTTTGATTATTGCAGATTTCATATATTATTATTATTATTATTATTATTATTATTATTATTATTATATCACATATATAGTAAGGACTACAAATTACAAACAAAAATGAATCCTGCGCCAATACTGAGAATCGAAAACAAATAGTTTCGCTTACATTTTACTTTTTACTCTGACGGTGATGCCTGACATGCTTTAAGACATGTTTCAAGATATGCTTGCTGCAAGAACAAACATTAACATTATGTATCAATAGCTATAATGTATACATACTCGTAATGACGTAGTTCGACCATCACATGGTAAGTACCAGGTTTTTTATTTTCACAGTTTTAACCGGTTTTCCTCTGCTATAAAGCAAATATAAAGTTTCGCATGGATTCAATTACCCTATGTATTAAGTTTCATACCTGCACAAAATAAACTGACAATTGAGTTTGGTAGGCAAATTTTTTAAACAAATATACACGCGCGCATATATATATATATATATATATATATATATATATATATATATATAACGGTGTGTGTTGACTATAATCTTACTCAAATATTACGCAAGTATAAATCATGTAGAATATATGCATGAACAATAGTTAATTTAATAGCTGACGTAATAATAATAATAATAATAATAATAAATAATAATAGTTAATAATAATAAAGTATAATAATAATTAATAATAATAATAATAAATAATAGTAATAATAAAATATATTAATAGTTAATAATAATAGTTAATGTAATAGTTAACTAAAGTGATCATCTCATAAGAAAACCGAAAAAAACATGCATCGTTATTATTCATAAATAAACTAATTCTTAGGTATTATTTATCAGGACGAAGTTAATTTGATAATTTATTGATGTAAAAAACAACAACGTGATTAGCCTTATTCATTTTACACTGATTAATTATTCCATCGTCAATTCCTTTTCACTTGATAATTTGTTTTATATTGATTTTCTCACTGCGGATGAATCGTCGGATCGTATAAACCAGTATGTCGCGCTCTTTCAAAAATCATAGATATTTTAGATCATCATAACTTGATCGGGACTTCATGATTAACCAATTCGATATTAGCTCATTCAGTGTTCAAACCTGCATCGATATACTGTGCTTATTTAGACAGAAGTACTGCTGAGTAATAAATATGATCAGTTTATAACTTAAAATATTGCAGCATTAAAAATTGATTATATAATGTTATAAATTGAATTAAAAAAATCTTAATGCTGCAATATTCTAAGTTATGAATTTATAATTTTATTTACTAGAATACCTTTTCTAGTTTTAACAACTAGTCTTTTACGTTTCCATGTTTAAGCTTAACCATATTACTTTTCATACTTGCATTTTTCTATTTTAATCCACGATGTTTTAAATCTTTCAATAAATTCCCTTGTTCTTTGTTTAATTTCAGTCTTCATTTTTCCCCCATAAACACATATGTCTTGTGTAGTGGAGTTGAGAACTTGTATAAAAGTTTTTAACGCAGAGGAGGGGAGATACAAAATCTTGTAAGGGTCACACAATATTCATTACAAGATGATTAACACGATACCTTTTGAATTTTGAAAGATGACACATGACAACTGTTGCAAAAACACAATGATGATTCTTTAATCATTGGACCGGTCGAATGCTGATGACGTCAGGAATTCAAACTTGGGATCAACATAGTTTAATGTTCTTCCTTTCGTTTCCAAGGGATTGACTCCAACTCAACCCAACTCAACTGCTCTGGACTACTCTTCTGCTGACTCCTCTGATCTGACTAACTCTAGCTCCTATATTGAGAATCCGCCTTCGTCTATGACGTCAGAAGTGTGTTTCCCAAACGTGACCAATTCACGTGGCTATGCATGTTTTTCCAAACAAAATTTTAACAACAAAAGAATTCTCAACATATAATTGTAACTTATTTTTAACAATATATAATTATTTTGTATTGTTCATTCTTTTTAGCTGACATTTTTTATATTCAGTTTTCTAAAAGAATGGCCAATCTATTCTTTTTACGATATAAACAATATCTAACTACTCTAATAGAATTTAACAATAAACTAAATTCTAACATTCCACTTCTTAACCTTGCTTACAAGTTCGAGTCTCGGCTTATCCTAATCTAATTCTCATCTATCTAATACTCTTCCTGCGTGCATGGAAAGAGGACAACCTTTCCATCTAACATCCCTATCCTTCCTATTTTTCAAAAAATGTACGCATTTTTCAATTCTAGTACATTTTTTCTCTATATCTATTCAACCACTTGGCTACAAAAGATCAGACACAATTAAAAAAAAACTTCTTTAGTCAGCCCTTTTCCAACTAACTTTATAATTATTTTATTTAGATCAGAATCTCTCTGTTATCTTCCTAGCATTTCCTTTTTGGGTGTAGAATATACCTTCTATGATTCACATCAGCTGTTTCATCCAGCCACCCTTATGCCGTAAACCAAGGTCCCATTTTACCTCTCTGGAAATCGACGACTCTTCGTCCAAATGTGTCCTGATCCTTTCTCTCACCTGGTTGTTCTACTAATTAGAGTTTTGTCTCATTTCTAACTATGTTATTTCTTTTGGAAAATACATCAATGCTCATTTACTTAAATTTTTGTGGTCGGCTTCGAATTATAAAGATATACCTTTTCATCACACTGATTCGCTCGGATTTCCTTGCTTGGACTCTTGGAACTTTGATAAAGTCTTAGAAATATATCATTTCTTCCTACGTACTTACGGTATATATATATATATATATATATATATATATTTATATATATATATATATATATATATATATATATATAATGGGGATTTGTGTGTGTGAGTTCGTTCGGTTGGGTCAATTTATTGAAATTTCACACGAAAATATCTAGTATGTCTGGGAGTATTCTTATATAGGTTTTGTATCGGAATGCATCTGAGAAGTATCGAAGATCGATGATAAGTATCCGATTCTGACGAAACTAAACACTTTTATACAACTTAATATCACAAAACTATTTGAGAAAATTAATGACGTGATACGCAGAAAAGCTGCCGTATATAATGAATGTTTTTTTCTAGAGCACAATTGAACCACAATACTTGACCTTTGCACATAAATTTAATGCAAGTGATTATGTAAAGATAATTTTATAAACCAACAGCTGGCTTTTTGATAAAGCAAGATGGTTTACAACACAACTGAACAACGATACTTGGCTTTTTATTTCATACTTTATGTGGAGTTATTATGTATAATTTCTTTAATATCAACAGTCGACTCTCTACAGAGAAATGCAGATTATAATTGTGACCTCTGACCCCATCGAAGTCGCAATGTTCGTGATCGTTTTCTCTCTCTGAGAGTTCTCTACAGGACTCTTCCGCGCCGCAGTCCTCGTTTATCGGGTTGATATGCCGGTGTCCGCTGAAAATAATTAGCTTCATATGGAGGCCAAAAGAAGACAAACTCAAATATCTCTATTCGACTCAAATTAATTCAAACGAAATTCACAAAGTGTGTTCACATATGTACAATTGTTCTGCTCGAATGCATACAAAAACACTTTCGAATCTCAATCATTCTTCGTGGTCTGCGGTGAGAGCGGTCGAGAAGTGTGTGCGTCTTTTTGGTTAGGATTAACTTCTCTCGAGATATAGCTCAATCTGAAATTTTTGGTGTGTGAATCGCTTATATTCTAAGGAAAGGTTTGGTTCGGGGTAGCCGCTGGGCCAATCACCAATCAGTATGCAATTTCAGGGGCTGTGCCGATGCCTTGCATGACCCGAGAATCTGTGATCACAGCTCAACTCCGTTCACACGATCCGGGAGGTTGACACTTTGACCTCCGGTCTGGCCTTGTATTCAGAAGCCAGAAGTATTTGAGTTGGGTTTCGTGAGGCCATTATATTTCGTTCTAGCTTTCAAAATGACATCACTTGTCATCTTTCCCAAACAATAAAAATATATGTCTGGTTTACACAAAACACAATAAATTCATAACTTAAATCTTCCTTTCAGTCAGGTTACCCGCCGAAGCTCGGCACGCAATAATGCTTGACAATTAATACAAGCATAGTTGCCCGGCCTTACTCAGTGTTTCGGGGGTCTGAATCCCCAATGTCACGCCACACATATATTGTGGACCAAGTCACATGGCATATAAAGTTTTATTCCCGGTACATTGCGGCGCTCCATAAGTAGTACAGGCAATCAATAGATTATATAAAAAAAAATTGGCATTTCATCTATTTCGATCCCAAGAACACCGTCCCCACTGTAAAGTTTGGTGGTGGAATGTCATGTTCTGGGGATGCTTCTCTTCAAATGGTATTTGAATTTTTTATTAAAATATGGTAATACTCCAGTTTTATATTAAAAACATAGTTCATACAGTTTTATTCTACATATTCTTTATGAAACATAACCAAGTAAATTTTCAAGTTTTTCTACTTAATAAAAAATACTTTACAGAAAATTAGAAATTTTTTATTTCTTTTATTCTTAGGGAGTAATTGTTTTTAAGCAGTATATTTTTTCTAAAAGTATAGTTTAAAATCAGATAACCCACAAAGATTAGCACAAGTAAATAAGGAAACTCCTTTAAACGTTTTTCGTTATTTGTGCATCTATGTTGTTGTGCTAAAATAACTTTATTATTTAGAAAGCCATTCTTAACATGGGGAGGATAGGAGGTTGTGTTGTAACTATTCTGCACTTTCACCTAAAAATTTAATAAACACAAATTTCATAAAAATTAAATTTAACTTGAAAATACTACTAAAAATAGCATGGTAACATAGTGGTACAAGCACTGGTTTTTCAAACTCTAAACACTAAACGCTCGTTAAATATGGCACAGCTATAGCAAGAATGAATCTCTTTATGGATAAATTCATGTTATCGAAGGAGTAGTTAAAATCTGCTAAAAATGTCTAAACACTGCTATGCCTCTGATTTGGTTTGGTCCTCTCTCTCTCTTAAATACGTCTTATTCAACTCTACAAAGTTTTTCATTATTTCTTATAACTAGCACTTATTTTTTTTTACATAGGCACCCGGAAGATAGCTTAAATCAGGTTCCTTCAGTTATAATCCATTTGTTTATTTTACTTTTCTGATTAGAATGTCAGTAAAAGCATAATGTTCAGTTTTAACCCGTGGTTCAGAAAATTTGCTGGTCCACCTTGTCGTTTGGATGAAACTGCTGTTTCATCCAAACGACAAGGTGGGCCAACAAATTCACAAGTCATCCAGTTTAGTTATTTGCTCAAAAACAGTTATCCCCACTCAAAAAATAGTGAGATTTATCATTTAATTGCTAAGGAATTAATTAGTATTTGCCAAGCAGTTAATTCACAATTGCCCTCGTTAGGGGAAGGTTAATATATTTTGCTATAAGAGAGCCAAACAGATTGACAGGAAATCTTTTGCAGCAACCAAAGTTGCTAGACTGTTTGATATATTTTCTTGTAGCTGTAAACTTCCTGTCTTGAGATGTGATGACTTTGCAGTAAAGTGCAAGAAAGAAAATTATCAAACAAGGCACATAGTGTGCACTTGTCCTCCTAACAAGAGGTAAAATTAATTCTATAGATTCACCTGAAATTGTGTTCCTTTCTTTTTGGAAAATAGAATAATATAGTGGTATTTATTATGTATTCTGGCTGTATTATTAAACATGTAAATCTTGCAATTTTCAGGTTCCACTAGAAGAACTGCCATTTCAAGGATCGAAAAGAAACAACCGAAGAAGGTCGATGATAACGCTGTAGAAAATAACAATCAAGATGAGAACGATACTCTGAAGCATCCAAATAATCCGAATAAGCAATCCTCATCTAAAAATTTCCAAAACGTAATCACGTTGATAAATTTGTTAAAAATATCAAGTAATCTCATTCCTCGGTGATTTCTTCTAAAATAAAAGAGACTCCTAATTTGTTCGTTTTAATTAATTCGAATACGCTCGTTAAACTGCTGCATTTGTGAAATGTGTTTTAGAAGATTCGATTAAACGAAGCGTGAATCGAAACGTGAAGTTGTATTTGTGTTCGCTTTGTTCGTGATGACAAAATGTCAATTGAAAGAAATAAAATGGACTCGGTAAAGTGGCACGTGTTATCGGCATTTGACAGCGAAAATTGAAACGAAAGGAAATAAAAAAAAAAATTATGCTAAACTGATAAAAATGAACAAAAGAGTGTTCAACACTTGCAAATTATTGTTACGAAAGTTTTCAAAATTAATAAAAGAACTGAATTTATGAGACAAATAATGGCGTGCGGATGGTACGCGGAAAACTCTTAAGAGGTTGATTTATGAGACAATGAAAAGGTGAATTTACGAGACAAAAGAGCAATTGAGGCGAATTTATGAGACGAAAACAATATACATTTATAAGACAATAAAACAGCTGAACTTACGACCACCAAAGAGGTCAATTAGCGAGACGTAAATGTAGACGTAAATTTAGAAGACAAAAGCTGTCAATATTCTGAGACAAAAAAAATTGAATTCACGATTTGAAATAACGAAAAAGTTACGAGAAAAAACATAAAATTAAATATGCAAAACAGTAAAAAAGAAAGAGAATTCACAGCTGAGAGACAAAAAGGAAGATATTTTCAATATAAAAACGAGTTTAATTTTCGAGATTACAATGGAGTTGATTTTCCAAGAAAGAGTCGTGAATTTATGCAAACATAAGAAAAAGTCAATATGTAAGACCGGAAAATAAATATATTAACCGAAAGAAAGAATTTAGGAGGCAAATACAAAAGAGACAGTTTATAGAAATGCAAAGCCACTGTATTTATAATTCCTATTTTTTGGATTATTCTAACTACTGTTAGTTAAGGATTAATCGATATTGTTACCTGTAGCGTTCTTCGCATAATCTTTCAACCGATGTAATCTCCGACCTTTTTCAGGTTTTCTTGTCAAACTTCGGAATCTTCCTGTCGAAATCCGAAATCTTTCTGTTGAATTAAACGCACGGTTTTATTGACGGATGTAGCATGCTATCCATTCGTCAATCATAAACAAGTATGTCCTAAATAATTCGCGAGTGCATTTTAGTGTTTAAATGTACACATGTATATATGTATGTATGCATGTGTCTCTAAAAAAAACTTTCGACAGGAGCGGCGGATTTTCACGAGATCGGTATGAGTTTGAAACTCGACCCTTCGAAAAATATCGAAACATTGGGCCAAAACATTAATTCCTTCACCCTCAACTTTTCTATAGGAAGAGGTAGATTTTTTGCCCATATTTTCGAAAGTAATCCCCTCTCTTCGATTGCCTGGCCTTAATTTGAACCTACATCACTTCCGATTTCGCGATGGGCGCAGCAGTTTTTTTTCACGTTCTTTTCCTCCGTCGCGGTACGGGTTCGAGCCCGCCTGCTTATTACCACTTTTTTTGTGCTCGCAATTTTCCTTTTTATTTTTGCTCAACTAACACCTTTACACACAACTCCACTTTCTTTTCTTCCTTCGCGTCACGGGTTCGAGCCTGTTTTCATACTACACCTTTTTTTTTCTCAACACACACCTAAAACACCGTGGCAACACCGGGCACCCAGGCTAGACTATAATATAAATCTCATCTATCTATTTAAATGCATGTATGCATATATGTATGTATTATGTATGTCTGACTAAAACTTTAGATGGAGGCTACGGATTTTCACGAGATTGGTATTGCATTGAAGCTCGGCCCTTCGGACGACAAATATCGAAGAATTGGCCAACAACATTAATTTCTTCATCCTTAACTGGGCACCTTTCTACATTCGCTTTTTTCGCCGATATTTTCGAAAGTCGTCCCTCTTTTTGATTGACTAGCCTTAATTTAAACCTTCGCCACTTTCAGTTTGACGATGGACGTAACGGCAAAGACGTCACTTTTTTCACGTTCTTCTTCTACTTCGAAGTACGGGTTCGAGCCTACCTACCTACTACCACTTCATTTATTTATTTTGATCAATACACACCTTTAAACTACCGGGCTACGCCGGGCACCCAGACTAGTTTAATATAAATTATTGTATGTTTTATTTTCCCATTTTTCTCCATGTAAATAAATATACTTTACGTGCATAAAAAATAGAATTAAACATAATAATTTCTTTTGTGTGCATGTTTTGAAGTGCGAAAACTAATGGTATTGTATATTGTTGCTAACGATTTAAATTTTAAAGTAGTTTTACTCATAAAATTTAAATATATATAACAATCAGGTTCACAAAAAAGTTCTTACGGTTTATAACTTTTAAATTCAGATGAAAATATATTGGCTCAAACAAAAAATTATTGTTTGAAAAAAGCAGCATCAGAATTTAAACAGTTTTGCCAACACAAAACAAGTATATTTATGCTAGTAACGTAAAGATCTTGCGTTCTGGTGGCGATAAAGTCGCTGAGGGCGTTTTGGATATCACTTAAGTTTTTGAAGTATTTCTAACACAGAACGTTGTCGAGATGATTGAAAAAAATGGTGGTCGTAAATGTTTAAAGTAAGGAGAGTATGGCAGATGAGACAGAGTTTCGTAGCCCAACCCGCTTAATTTATACAGGATCAGTTTTGTAATGCGCGGTCTGGCATTGTCGTGGAGGTGAATTGACCATTTTCTCTTTACTAATGCTGGATTTTATTGTCGAGGTTTCTGATGTATTTTCCATTTCTTAACAGTACTTCGTTCTAATGGTTTCGCCTGAATTCAATGTAATGGATAAGACCGGTCAGCTTCGTTGGCGTCTAACCCCTGAGCGTCGTCGGTTGTAATAAAGAACCCACTTTTCACCGCAATTCACAACCCGCTCGAGTAACAGGTCGTTCTTGTTGCTTAAAAGAATAGAAAATTTCATAACGGCATTTCTTCTGGTTGTTGTCCAATTCGCGAGGCATCCATTTATCAAGTTTTTTGTCTTATCAATCCCTCACAAGTGGTTGGAAACCGTCGTATACGTTACATCTAAAGCAGAAGAAAATTCTCGATGTTATTAATGGATTGGCTTTGATCAAGGCTCTTAATTGATAGCTGTCAACATCATGTGGGCGATCACTACGCTCACTATCTTCAAGACTCTCGTCGCTGCCACGAAATTTCTTAAACCACCATTGTGATGTGCCTTCAGTAGTGGTCCCTGGGTGAAATGTTTCGTTCATATAGCAAACATTTTGGGTCTCGCTTGTAATAAACCTTTTGGGTCTCGAATTGTAATAAGAAAATTGTGCGAATTTGCTTTTCTTCCATTTTTATTTCAACGCCATGAAAAGAAGACATAGTTGTTTTAAAGCAATTGTAATTAAAACGATTAGATATAGCGAAACACGATTTTTAACACTATTTTTAAATGAAAGGCATTATAATGAAAAGTTATTTGAAAATACATACCGTGAAATCAAAATTAAACTTCTGCAATAACTTACTTCTCAATCTAATATTTTGAATGAAACTTTCAACAAAAGATGCTCAATAAATTTAGGAATCGACATAAGTAATTATAGAGAAGGATCGACTAGCCATGCAGATTAAAAAAAAAAAACAGACATGTTTACTATTACTGCCCCCGCTTTATGCTTCGTGTAAGCTGGCACCAATTCTTATCCAATACCCAACGCAATGCAGGATCATTCCTCTCTAGCAATCTTTTTTAAAGAGACAACTTCGTTACTTCGGCCACACCGAGCACCGTAACCTAGGAGAGTGTATCTACTAAGAAATAGATTCAGAACTACAAGTTTGATGAAGACGTGTGTGAAGACAGCTAAAGCCCTGGTTTAACACCATCAAAAATGACGTCAAAACGAGCTCAGCTTCACTGGTCTACTGTTGTCACCGCTCGTTTCTGTACTAATTGTCCATCATTAATTCGGCTACCATGTACTGTCGTGCGTGATATGCGTTAATCCAGGACGTTGTGTGTTCTAAAAGAGAAGTCGGATCAACCCATTTTGGGTTAATGCCGTCTCAAGTAAGTAATAAATAACAATTGTGTAGAAAAGCACACAGCAAATGTAGCTATTACAACAGAGAGTATGTACATTAAGCAGAATGGGGCACCGGGCGATTATACTGAGCTTGTGTGAGACTAGGTAAATGACAATCTACACTATCAATGCATAAGGAGGCAGGAATTGCTTGAGTAGCAGACTCATTCACTAGATTTCTCATTTCCAAATTTCCTGTAAAACGTGCTTAATTATAGTCTACTCGACAAATCGCTGTAGCATCGTCGAATGTAAAAAGAAATCCGAACCGTCATTAATCAAATTCCTTCCGAGGTGTTCACCAAAGAATGCTGCTCCGTCTCTGAGAAATTAACAAAGTGCATTGAGCTTAAGGTAGAGCATGTAAACCTTCAATAAACATGTTTTATGGTGCAAACACGTAAATACGTTTCTGTTCTGTGTCATTTACCATGTTAAAATAACATGATATTGTTATTGTTGAAAAAACAAACACAAACACATACGTGTGTCCTCTCGACATACATATCCCTCGCTAACCTAACAAGCTTACACATCCCACCTTTTTACTGTAAATGTCACGAGATAGCGAAAAGCCTTCTAGTCTTATTCTGTCATCTCGCGAAACTCTTACACTTTGGATTTTTATCTTGCTTCCCTGATTGTACTAATCCAGACATTTAAATGTAATGTGAATAAACATCTCGCTGATCAAGTGCCCAAGTAGACATGATTCTAAATATAACATTTAACATTGAGACCCCTAGTTGCGTATATGTCTGAATCGAATAGTGGAAATATCATTAGGTTACATTATTATCGCCATAGAAGAGACCATCTTGGCGTAACATGTAGAACTTCATCACCATTTCACCAGAAAGTGATACCTCCTATTTTTATTCCGCCCAAATGAACCTGAGATGATTAAAACTTGCATTGTTATAATAACTGAACTGTTGCAGATATTAACGATGTGAGACTTTAAAATAGCAACGTCTATCATGAATGTGGGTCACAAGCAGAGAATCGTGATTGAATTCTTGCCAAAACTACTGTAATCGAATGTTTAAATCAGAATCTGCCTGAAATAAAGAGATGGATGCATAATCGATTAATTTTAACGAAATTAAAGACAGGTCTTTGTGGCGTGCTGCTTAACATACCCGATTACTATACTTTTGACCGATCTTTCGAAACATGTTATCGTCAGCCACGCGCGTGAACGGCCGTCATAGCAAAATACGCGAGTAACTATTGTATATATATATATATATATATATATATATATATATAAATATATATATATATATATAAATATATATATATAAATATATATAAATATATATATATATATATATATATATATATATATATATATATATATATATATATAAAGCTGAACGTGTGTGTGTGTGTATGTGTGTGCCTGGTCACGAATAGGCTCCTATATGGTTGACTATTATAGAAAATTGATCACATGTAATGATTGAAGATGTATCGAGACACAGGAATGAGTATGTTTGATCTGGCATGATCATGATTACTTAAAACTGTGGGGCGTACGTTTACAAGTTTTGTTGATATAGATGTACATAATAAAATAATACTTTGATAAGTACGTTTTAACTTAAATAGGGATGGTATGATAAAATTGAGGGTCTGCGTTCGCGCCTGGACTCTATAAAATGGATATAGGCACACACTTTAATAAAGACTTTTCATAACTATCTGCGTAAGTATACTTTGATAATTATGTTTGAGTTTGAAGAAATATGGTATAGTAAAATTATGGGGTGTTCGTTCACGCCTGACCTCCATAGAATGGAAATATGTTTCAAAGTTTAACAAGGATTTTTCATATAAATTCACAGAATATTGTGATAAGTGCTTCACTGTGAACAGGTATGGCATAATAAATTATGGGGTTTATCTATTTCATTTTTACTTTCGTTATATTTTGCTTTGGTTTTGATACCCCTAAATTCAAGGCTATCTCTTTACAACCCTTCCTTTTCATAACCTACCATACTTTCATAAATCAGAGTCCATTTTCTGCAGTCTGTTTTTGAATTCAGTCACCGACGGGCACTTTTGCTAGTATATATATATATATATATATATATATATATATATATATATATATATATATATATATATATATATATATAAGTCGAGCAAGTAAGTGACTAAAATGCAGCAAAGACATACTTTTCCTGAATCGTTAGTCGGTTACCTTTTAAAAGCAATATATTATCAACTGAGAAAACTTGATATTTTGAACTTGGAAAACTATTATATATATATATATATATATATATGTGTGTGTGTGTGTGTGTGTGTATGTGTGTGTGTGTGTGTGTGTGTGTGTGTGTGTGTGTGTGTGTGTGTGTGTGTGTGTGTGTGATTTATCCTTCATAACTCCAATTAGGTCAGCAAAAAACAACCTGCGGATTGGATCCCCAGGAGAAGGAAATAAATCGCCGAAGGTTTTATATTTCCTACATTAAAAATGGATGTCATCCAAGATTATGTAAGTTTCAGTTTCGACAATTACCGACGACCTCTCACCCTAGTCCTCTCGAACCGCCCGATACTTATTTTTTCTGTTTGTTTTTTTATTTGTGAAATAACAAGTTGCTAGCATTTCCATCCGGCTATTAAATGTCTACATCTGGAGATCGAATCTGAGTTGTCCACGTGAAATGGACGCAGCATATGTTCCTTAACACATTTCCCAAAAAACGGTGGGCGGGAAATATTTAAAAACATCAACACGTGTTGTCCCATTTTACAAACCAAACAAAGTGATACTGTCTTTGTTAAGGCTATTTCAGCGCAATCACCCACCTCATATATAAGTAGCTATACTTAGGGGGTGCTGGGAAACAAAACCTTAAACAAAAAAAATTAACTAATTTAATTTTTTTTTTTAATTTTTAAGTGGTGATTCAACACTTCAAATATTTTGATTCTTCGGACTACTTCAGTTTTAGGATATTAGTCTAACATTATATATATATATATATATATATATATATATATATATATATATATATGTATATATATGTGTGTGTATGTGTGTGTCTGTCTGTCTGTGTCTGTGGAGTAATGGTTCTCAACATTAAACATTTAAAATAAAAATAGGTTCGAGGCAACTAAAATGCAGAACTCTATCCTTCTTCCTGTATTGAAGTTTTACCCGCATTTGAATGTTTCTTGCCTCCTAAAATCCGAAATACCGATGATTTTAGCGTTTATTGTAAATTGTAGTTATGCATACTATTATACAACCAGGTCGAGTATTTCATGTAGGTCCTCAAACACCGAAGTACTTGTTAACTTTTTAAAGTTTATGGTAGATAACCCTTATGCATTGTGTTTAGTAATACAAAACTAGCATTCGAAGCTAAAATATTATTCTATCTTTATTTATGATATACTCTACATTTGGTAGTAGAATTAACCTATCAAACGACGTTTGGCTTTTTATACACACACACACACACATATATATATATATACATATATATATATATATTCAGACATATAATGTTAAATAGCACATAGTGGTTTTGCGGAATGACAATTTTTTGCAATGTTTTCATTTTTAATGGTTATCGGTCTCGGTAAAATTCCTGTAGGAAGGTTCCCTAGTCATTTTCGTAAATCTGATTTTTGCAAGTACTTTCAACTTATTTTTTTCATTCGTCTTTAGGCAATTTTTGATTACTGTTTCGTTTTTAATCTCGATACTTTTATATGCTTCAGTTAATATTACATTTAAATTTCTTGAACTAATGAAGCGTCTCGTGTGGAAACATACGTTTTACGTATAAAGGACGTGACCAAAATATATTCACAATGGTTTAAAAGTGTGATTTACAAAATGGTATGGGATTTACATAATTTTAAATTTATTAATTTATAAATTCAAATTACAGCATATATATATATATATATACATATATATGCAAATATGCATATATATGAATATATGTATGTATATATACATATATATGTGCAAATATGCATATATATATATATATATATATATATATATATATATATATATATACTAGCGTTGCAGTGGCTCAATTTGGTGTAATGGAAAAATTTAATAAAAAGAGAAAAATGCATGTTTTTATACTCTTGATAAAATTATGGTAGATTTGCAATAACAGATTCCACATACAAATATATTATGTCTAAATTTTTACTCAGCATCTTATGTAAGTTTTGAACGTCGTTACAGACACTTTTATTACTTATAATAAAATACTATCTTACTTCCGAGGAGCAACATCAAGTGATTGCCAAGATCTAAGGACAAAGTAGTTCGTATTTTCCCCTTTATCTGAAAGGTCCTCCCACTCTCACAGTAAGGACCGCGTAAATATATAACTATAATAACTTGGCTCTCAGAAAAACACAATTACTATTTCACTTCACCATTCGAAAAAATAATAATTTCTCATCAATAACATTCCGCGTATTCTCATTGGTTTCGACCACAACATTCTATTATTCCGTATTGTACACTAACATACAAAAAACGAATACCGCAGTGTTTCATCAATATGGCCGATCAATCGCCACGCATTATTGTAAATCATTTATTCTTCACTCTCGTCGCTTTTCTTCTATTTCGCAGACTGACTTTTACATTTACTTACAAGTTTCACATGCCATTAAGCATTATCAGGATTAACATTATTTACGCATTGTTACTGTTGTGGTTGCAAGGTTGAACAATAATTAGTAAGCAAATACAATGAAGACACAAACAACAAGATAACGCAATAATAAGTGTATTAAAGAAAAGGTATATTTACAATATGTACAAATGACGGTGTCGAGTCAGAGAGTCTTGTTGGGAGGACATGTACGCTCTCCGGCGTCACTTCCGGTGGCATTTGAGTAAGACACACTAAGGCCAACCAAGGCTTGCCATTTATAGTGTTATGTTATTCGCATATGCAAATAAGTGGTTGCCACCACAACACCCCCTCCCAAGATTTGAAGTCACACAGATTTCAATATCTTTTTCTTTTTGGGTTTACCATTAATTGTTCATTCACTTTTCTTTTCCTACCTGATCTTCGGGGTTCAGGTGCATTTTGAGGCGGTTCCAAATTAAAAGATTCGTATATGATATCTATGGTGTCCTCCTCTTCGACTGTTGTCGTATCATCATCATCTTGGATATGACGTTTTTTTATCTGATTTAGGTGCCTTTTATGTATATTCTGTGGACCTTTAATCATGTATGTACAATCACCAATGCGTTTATCCACTACTCCACATTCCCAGTAAGATGTGTTATTTCTGTAGCACTTAAAATATACTCGATCTCCCGAGTTATATTTCTTTCTTCTCGTGTGTGTAGTGTTTCGGATAATTGCCTGCCTTGGCAATAGTTTGTCAAATGCTGATTTTACCTTTCTGGCAAACATTTGATCAGCTGGTGATATGTTTGATGGCGTACTAGGATGTGGTGTAATTCTATATACTTGCAAGAATTGCTGCAAAGCTTTTTTCTGTTGGTGTTCCAATGGATTTCTTTAACGCTCGTTTTAGCGTGTCCACGAACCTTTCCGCGAGGCCGTTCGACCTTGGATGATACGGCGGAGTCGTGATGTGCTTCACTCGGAACGTGTCGCAAAATTCCTTAAACTCTGCGGATGTGAACTGCGTTCCGTTGTCAGTGACCAGTGTGTCTGGTACACCGAATCTTGCAAACAACTCGTGTAGGAACCCTATTGAGTTGTTCGTTGTTGGATTCCTGCAACGCATTACCTCCGGCCATTTTGTGAAACTATCCACTACAATTAAATAATAGTTTTCACCTACTGGACCAGCGAAGTCCATGTGGATTCTCGACCATGGTTGGTCGGTTTTCGGCCAAGGTTTGTGTACTATAGGTGGAGATTTTGCCGCTAACTGGTATCCTTTACATTTATCAATTGTTGTCGCTATGTCTGTGTCCATGTTACGCCAGTACACGTAGCTTCTCATTAACGACTTCATTCGATTTATCCCCGGATGTCCTGTGTGGAAATCTCTTAACATCCTATTCTGCAATGTTTTGGGTATTACCACTCTCTCGCTGTACATATGGAGAAAACTTCCTGCACCTTTGTGTCCGTTATAATTTTCTCTTTTATGTCCTTTATATATTCGTCTTTCTCGGCTTCCCTTTTAATGTCCGACAAAGTTACGGGTAGTTCCTTAATGATGTTTGCTACCATATTTTATACTTCAACATTTCGGCTGGTATCAGCGTTCTCGAAGCGTGCGCTATTGGTTTTCTAGACCCATCCGGCATAATATGTTGAATGCATGCTCCTAAGCCGTAGGAGCTAGCGTCACTTTGTGTCAAAGTGCGTTAAGAATAATTCGGATGTTAGTGCGCTCTTTATTTTGTCAAAAGCGGTTTGACATTCTTGCGTCCAGTTCCACGGTGTATCCTTTTTAAGCAGATTATTTAAGGGGGCTCGCAAGTTATGCATTCATCCAATAAAAGATTGGTAATAATTTGCGAGTCCTAAGAAACTCTGCAAGGTTGTTCATTATCGGGTGCTGGCATATCTTTTATTGCCGCAGATCTGTCTGGGTCTGGACGTCGTCCATGTTTGTTTATTATGTGTCCAAGATACTTAATCTCGATCATACAAAAGTCACATTTACTTTCTTTTACTTTAAAGCCGAATTCTTGTATTCGAGTAAATACTTGTTTCAAATGTTCCTTATGTTCTTCTAGGGATTTGCTCCTGACAACAATGTCGTCCAGGTATGCACATGCGCACTCAATACCACTTAGCATGGTGTCCATCGCTTGCTGAAAGATGGCAGGCGCTACTTTGATGCCAAAAGGCAATCGGTTGTATTTATTTGTATAATCCCTTATGCGTATTGATGCATAGTATTTTTGAGCAATTCTCCTCGACCGGTATTTGCAAATACGCATCGCTCAAGTCTATCTTGGAGAAGATATTACCCCCATTCAACTTCGTGAATATTTCCTCTGAGCTTGGTAGGGGGTAATGGTGATCTTTTAATAGGGAGCTGACCCCGGTCGAAAAGTCTGCGCACACTCTAACTTCGTCATTCTTTTTCTTTACGTATACGGTGGGGGCTGCCCACTCGTTGTGTTCTATTTTTGATAGAATTCCCGTCTGTTCCAATCTATTTAATTCTTTATCAATCTTTTCCAACCCAGCGAACAGAACATTTCGCTTTTTTCTAAAAATTGGGCTGGCGTTTTCTTTAAGTTCAAACGAGGCCTTGAATTTATTGCAGCGACCTAAGTTAGTCGTGAATGCCTCAGGAAATAATTCTTTTAAATCGTCTTTTATATTTACTGTTGTTGGAGAAGAACATTCTAATTTTTTACAGAATGTATTGATTGGCTTATCCCATAGTCCGAATTTCTCAATTAAATCTATTCCAAACAGATTTTAACTATTTTTTAGTACGAATATTTTTAATTTCTTCGAAATCCCTTTCAATTTTATCGGGAGGACAACTTCTCCTTCAAATTTTATACCACCACCAGTTACCGTCCGGGCTGCTTTACTAGCTTTCATTATGGCCGGTTTTCCCAACTTTTTCCACGTATTCAGGTTTATTATAGAAACATCGGAGCCGGAGTCGAGTTGGAACTTTATTGATGTTTTAAATATTTCCACTTTTACGTATTTTCGCCGATCTTTGTCTTATTTTGTATTTGATTTTGTTTGCTGTACTCTCTTTCTGGTGTAATCTTTATATCTGCAGCAATCGCTTTTGTGTCCCACCTTCTTACAAATGTAGCATTTTTTCTTCTTATAAGGACAATCTGATTCCCAATGTTTTTCTGCACATCTCTTACAGTTATATCTAGGAAGAGGCTTGTTATATTCTGTACTATATTTATGGTTATTATCTTTGGAATATCCCGTTCGATTGCTTTTCTTTGTAAAGTTCTTGGTTGGTGCGTATGGTTTTCTAACTTTTCTTACATATGCAACTCCGGATTCTTCTATATTTTTTTACTCCTTTTTTAGTGTAATGACCCTTTCACAGTTCTCTGTTAGTTTCTGGAGGGTTAAATCTTGCTCAGATTCCAGCTTAGACAACACTCGTCTGCGAATTTCTGCATTTTCCGTGGAAACTAACCCTTAAGCGAAGATTAGACATTTAAAATCTTCTACCGTTAGTTCTGCAAGCTTAAAATTATCGCAGTTTTTATTGACAACTGACGCGTATGTCAAATAATCTTGGTTGTCCATCTTTCTTAGATTCATGCACAGCCATCTTTTATGAAAAAGAGATATATTTGGATTAAATAATTCTTTTAGTAATTTTACAGCTTCCATGAACTCTAATTCCGCAGTTTTTTTAGGTAATATGTAATCTACGAATTTGCTGTGTTCTGATGTACCCAATTTTCTGAGTAAGAGGCTCACTTTCTGACTATTTGGCCAATTTTTACAGTCCAGTTGAAAAACATCCTCGTATCTTGTGTAGTATGCTTCAAAATTCTTCTCTTCCTCAGGCACATAATGAAATGTGTCCATGCTATTAAAAATAGTTGTATGGGAGAAATTAACACTATCGACATTTTCTCGATTACTCTTTAGTTGTTCCAGTGTTTTAGCAAAACGTTCATCTTGTCTTTCTTCATATTCCAATTGTAGTTTCTTATGCCTTTCTTCCTGTTCCAATTGCAGTTTTTTTCTGCTTTAATTGTGCCATTTTCTGCTTTTCTTCTTGTTCCTGTATCCATTTCAATAATCTGTCCTCTCTCTTTTCCTCGCGGTCAGCCTGTGCCTGTATTTGTGTTTGCAGAAGCTCGTTTTGTGTAGCTTGTCTGCGTTCATCCCGCTCAGCCTGTGCTTGTAAAAATTGCATGAACATTTTTGATAAGTCTTCCATGTTTTTTTTGTTTTTTTTAGTGTGTAGTTAAAAAAAATATTGTACCATGTACAATATACACCGGTTTGGGTTACAACAAAAAAGCAATTGCTGTAAGCTCCTGTTTTCAATAATAATAATATCGCTGCTTGCAATAATATAATCTTTTGGCGAGTCACGCTGCAAAAAAAATAAAACAGATTTATCTGGAATACCGAAATGGAATTGACTTTCCGTTTTAGGCACTTACTAATAAGTAACTCTTTCCACAAAATAAAAGTTTTTTTTTTAATCGAGTCACAATTGAATAAATGTATGCAGTACGTTTAGTTCTTTGAGTTTTTTTCTCTAGTATTTTAGTAATTAAAATACCTCTGAAATTGAGATTACCTTTTTTCCGTGACGTTTTACTGTATTATCCGTTATTCAGTGACATCTTCAAGAAAAAAAATCCTTTCCTTGAATTTTAGTTTTAGCTGTGGTATTTCCTTTTAGTACCGACGTCAACCAAAACATTATTAAAAAGTCTTTTAGTTGTTGTTTTGTTTACGGAGAACAGTAATTAGAATCAACTGGCGAACTTTTTTCGTAGGTTACTTCCTTGCTTTTCGTAATACGGGTCTGACCTGTCGTTTTTGCGACAGAACAAAGTTCGCTTTTCGTTTGCAAGTTGGTCCTTTAGTAAGATTTGTCGTGTAACGACAAAACAAAAATTCACTTTTACATTCGTTTGCAAGTCGGATTCCCAGAAAACGGCGTAAATTGTCGCTTTTGCCACGTTAGAGTTTTTTTTTCACTTGAGTTGAAACTTCTCTTTAGCGTAAAATCCGTTTGCTCGTCAACACTTTGCATTCCTTAAAAAAATGGTCAACCTTTGCGTTGTACTTTTTTTTAAAATAGTTCTTCGTCAAACTGTTATATTTGACGCTTCATATCTCGTCGCCAACTGTTGTGGTTGCAAGGGTGAACAATAATTTGTAAGGAAATACAATGAAGACACAAACAACAAGATAACGCAATAATAAGTGTATTAAAGAAAAGGTATATTTACAATATGTACAAATGACGGTGTCGTCGAGTCAGAGAGTCTTGGTGGGAGGACATGTACGCTCTCCGGCGTCACTTCCGGTGGCATTTGAGTAAGACACACCAAGGCCAACCTAGGCTTGCCATTTATAGTGTTATGTTATTCGCATATGCAAATAAGTGGTTGCCACCACAACAATTACATGAAAAATTACATGTGTGGCGGCATTTACATAAACGTCTGCCGAATAAAATAAATAAAAGTGGCACCGAGCCTAGATTGAGGTTATAAGTATAAAAAATGTTTTTCACTTTCGAAATCATAAAGGCTATTGTTTCTTAAATAAAACACATTTTCACACTCGAAGCCTGAATTGCATCCAGCTAAATTATCATTTTCAATACTTTTAAATTAGTTCGTATTCGAATACATTTACGGCAGTTTTTTTTTGTCTGTCAAATAATTTAAGCCGCTGAATTACGAATTTCCCCTTTATTATATTGCCTACCGATATATTTCTTATATATTGGCTATTTTTACTATAGTTGTTTTTTTTATTATTTAGTTTTCTTTTCACACTGCTCAGACATAAACGTTAAGGTACTTTTTTTACCTTACCATTAACTACACGATTTTCTTTAACTGACGACTATAGGTGTTAGACTACGCTGAATAAGACAATATTTTTTAACCTTGGCGGAGACAAGTAGTTTTCGAGATATAATGACATGTATTATGCACTGTAATTCATTGTTCTACGCACGCGTAATAAAAAATGTACTTCTCTCAGCATGACACTGCAATCCCTCTTTCTTTTGGTTCATAGTCTTTACTGGTGGGTATGTTGACAACATATATCAACGTTACACTTGGGGTAAATACTCACACAGCACCCCTCATGAAATTGGTTGTCTATTCCGAAAGCCGTTCTTACCACGGTGTGAGGTTGGTAGTGTCTATTCCATACGGCGTTCTTAACATGAGGAGGTTGGGGGTGTCTATTCCAAAACATATTCTTAACATTAGGACGTTGGGGATTGGCAACGAACAACAACTATAGTTTATTTTTTTACGAGGTGAGGGCATGCTTCAACTAAGCAATACTGGTTAACGGGCTCTGCTAGTTTAGAATAATAACAATAAAGATAAATACATCTATTACTTTTTTGATCGTATTATTTTTCTTATCTTGAGTGTTATCTGTGCAGCGTTTCGGTCGGTGTAGCGTTTTACATTTGTCAGGCGTGTTGGCTGTTATGCTGGAAAAGAAAAGAGAAAAAATAATGTCTCCTTATATGATTTCGTATTCTAAGAGTTGGTTTTTATTTTATCGTCGGGTTTTGTATATCTACAAAAAATTTAGTCAGCAACGGTAGGCAATTTTAATAAAGTTCGACAAGAAATTATATCGTTTTTTTATTGTTGAAATTTTAATGAGGGGCTGTACAATTATTTTTCCTACAATTTGAGGTTCTCATATGCTGCTAATTTCTATGCTTAGTTGGCTTGAATATTGTTCTTATGTCCTATGGATTGCATATTTGTTTTTCGAACAGACCATATATGTATATCTAGTTTTACTATTTAATATGGGTATTGTACTTTGCACACCATGCAAAAAGGGCTTGTACGAAAAAAATTAAAAACAACAATATACAGTCCATATTACATTAGAACAATATTCAAGAGTGACTCGACTCGACTCTTAAAAGTCGTATAAGTCAATCCGCGAACCAAAAGTCTCATGACAAATGATACAGTAACGTAAAGCGTATATATATATATATATATATATATATATATATATATATATATATGTATATATATACACGTTCATGGTAGGTATATAATAAGAACTCGTTATCTTTTTTTAATTTGTAGTTACCTCTTTATCCCTAATGGGAAGTAATAGAAATTGTGTAACTAAAGATATAAGAAACAAAAATAGGTTTTCTTGTTACACCTTTGACGAAGAAGGTATTTCCTTGATAGTTTGAATGTTTATATATATATATATGTATATTAATATATGTCTTTCTTGTATATAGACGTACTATATTGTTTGTTTCTTGTGATAAATAATACGTTTTCATCTTTATTACTGCCACTTTCTGAAAATGCTACTTGTAATCTTTCCTTTGTTAACGAGATAGCTAATCATTCGATAAAACGTGTTCGATGGAATCTCGCCTTTAAGCGCTTGCTTTTTATCAGCTCAGGGATAGCCTTCGTTGTTCCAACACAACATAATATTTGCTTATCTTATCCCTTTTCCTTTTATGTATCAGCCTGTTTGTCCCCCTCTGTCGATCTTTCACTTCCTCACTCACGCATAGGTTCATATTTACGTCATTTTTACAATGTTTGAAAAACAATATAAAACAATTCACTATGTAAACATTGTTAATCATTCAAATGTATTTTTATTCAGTAGTTTATTTTTTTCTCTAGTGAAATCCAATATCTTGAAATATTTACCATCTCATAGTTAATGGACAATTAAATTGTTTCACTATAAGACATGGATGATTATATTTCCATAAAATATGTAAACGTTTTGTTGTTATCAAAACTATGCAACCATTAATGCCCTCTCTCGTAGAAAAAAAATAATCATTTCAGCTGGCGTTAACAGTTTTATTTACACATTTATAATAATATCGCGAATAAAAAAATGCAAAAGAATATATATTTGTAAAAATATTCATGGGTAAAACTCGATATGTCAAACTTATGTGACGCAAAAGCAGTTCGTGTTAATAAAAATGTTTCTTTTCCAGAAAAATCAGGCGATTAAATATAAGCACAAATTTGATAAATAACGTCGTTTTCCTAGAACACGCCCGCTTATGTAACACGGTGTTGCGAGCCTGTTTTCCAGCTGTCTACAACATGACCATCTTCAAATCCAAGGTAAACAAATTCTTGTTGAGCTCTCGAATTGAATAATTAAATTCTACCCAACTTCAACCACTACCAAGCATCGCAATCACTGCCACCGTACACTCATTAATATTTATGCTCGAGGGCCTTGGAAAAATGGCCCTCATTGAAAAAATAATTTTCATTGTTTATCATATATTTCTAGACATTATCAAAAACCATTTAATTAAGTACTTGATGCCAAGAATATGGTTAGATTTGTGCTCATTATTGCATTAAATACTAATCTTTAGTCATTGAACTGGACGTAGAACGGATCTCATAATCCTTAGTTCGTTGCACCTTATGATAATTATGGTCCATACAAACTTTCAGCCGGGCCGGACCAGTAGTTTCCCAGTAGTAGTATGAAAAGTTGAACGGGCACATATAAATACATACAGACACATAGCCAAGCTAAATTGGTTGGTTGGTTGTTTTTGTTTTACGGCGTATCAACCCTTTTCAGGTTATTTAATGCCGAATCCAGTGATTTTAAAGAACACATTTTTAATAGAGTATATTTTTTAAAAGTCGGTTTCTATTTAACCCATAGTTGGGACCATAACAGGTACTACTAGTCCGGGTCGAAGTGGACCTGGGAGCAATGGCGATTAAAGGTTGGCTCCACACTCCCTAATGCCCTCAAGCTGGGGCCTCACCATCGGATATAGTTTAAGGTCATACCCAGGACCATAGACAAGCTAAGAGAAATATGATACACATGTATTAGGCTGCTTAGTAATATTAATTTTTACGTTTGTAAAATCAAAAGATGGATTTATTCTACAAGACTGAGAATAAACAAAAGATGATATATACGACGCATAGAGTAACATAATAATAGCAAAGAAAAGTAGAAAATGGAGCTTAGAGTTAGTAATAAAACAAAAGAAATCTAGAAAGTGAACATCGGCCTTACTGTAAGAAACCTAATAACTCTCTCTTCCCTTATTTTGTCTTTTAGTCCCCACATTCTATGAACGATGTTTTTGACAAAGGGTGAAGAATTGCTGTTACTTTGGTCAGAATATGTCCGTCCAACAATTATTATAGGCTAGTTATTGACCCTTTTTAGTTCCTTACATCAAGTGGCTTCATGCCTTTTCTGGAGCGATTTCCATAAACCATACCTCGCTGTCTAAAATAAACCATACATGCTGTCTGAAATGAATTCCAATATTCAACAAATTAGGCGCGGAAATAATGGCGTTTAATAACTCCTTTTATAATAAACTTTATTAATCAAAATAAGAACCATAAGAATTGACACATTTTTGCTAATGAGACACATGATTATTCATCCCATTAGCATAGAAATCCGGAGTTCTGGAAGCAATAAAGTCATCTCGGCTTTTGAAGCATTCTTTCACGCAGGAAGTAATCCAGATGCTTGAAAAGGTGATAATAGGTGGGCGGGAGGTCTGGTGAATATGGTGGATGAGGCAGAGTCTCATAGGCTAATTCGTTCAGCTTCTGCAGAGTCAGTTGAGACACATGCTCCTCATCTGTGCGGGAAAGTTTCGGTTTCGATTATAGCTGATGCTACTCTAGTAATTATTTTTTTTTAGAAATAATTTTTTCATGAATATTTTATTAGCTTTAGTTTCGGTTTGAATTATAGCTGATGGCACTCAAAGTACAAGCACACACACACACACACACACACACATATATATATATATATATGATATTTTTTCATAAGTTTTGGTTTTGGTTTCGATTCAAGCTAATGCACCAAAGTCATATGGATATATTTTGTATTTTTGAAATCACAACTTTATATTATATAAAAATTGATAAAACATTAACTCCATAATAATATATGCAAAATCTGCAATCTTCGTTGTCAAGTCCAATGTTTACAAATTTTTGTAGAGCCGTGATATTAAGCACTCAAGTAGTGTCCAGTTTAAACCGTTGTCGCTAATCTTTAATTGGTTGTCCCACCGTCTATTTGACAAATTTGTTCATCTTTATCCTCGTGTGGTGTTTGGGCGTTGATAAACGGTGGCACATTAGTAAAAATAAACTAGAATCTCGGAAGTAATAACACTATCCAGTGACTAATATTCAACGTGTTTGCAATTTTCCTAATAATCTTTGTTGGATCCACCGTACAACATTAAACCATAAAACGACAACTGGATTATTTTTAGAACGCAAGCCGTGTAAATCAAGCAACCCGACTGATTCTCCTATCCTCGAAACACATAACTTCACAAAATAATCCTCTTGTTATTTTACTGGCGAGATCATCTTACAAAATACGCTCAAAGAACTATCTTCTTTCATTTTATATTCACGAACATTTTGGTTCTTTTGCAAACGTCTCAGCGGCATTTTTTAAGGCGTTCCTTTAATTGTTGTTTTATGCCCTTCCTTATAAGACGAGACGACAACATAAAGAAAACAGGGAAACAAAAAAAGGGGTGAGGATATCTCTGCGTTCTTATCAACTTGGAATATTCCTCTTATTTACTTTCGGATTCGTTTACTTCATGCGTTTGTTGTTTGAATGACTTAGACTGTTTATTGTCAACAGAATAGACAGCAAACTCTATTGGCAGAGACAAGAATGAAACAAGTTGAAAACAGCTAATTGCCCCGATGCTAGCCAAGTGGTTAATAGTAGAATCTTTTAGACCAAAGGATTGATAATTCGTATTATTTGGATTATTCGAATTACTCTTCTCACATTTCGGCCTATGTAACCTCCGACCTTATCCAGACGTTGGACTCGGGAGTCTCTCTGTCGAACTCGAGAATCTGCGCAGAATTTAAACCGATGGCCCGTTTTTTCTTAATTCGCAGTGGTAGTTTGTTCTTGTTATGTCAGCTATGGCTGAGTAGAAATTCTAAGTTGTTCGTAATTGTAGTTCAGTGTCGCTCGTACAGATGTTTCAACCTTTAACCAGCGGAAGCGTGTAACTTACAAGTGAATTTTACCAAGTATGCACTATCCATTACGCCACGAGTCTTTGCAAAACGATTTTCAAGTAACACTCACAATGAGGACAAATAATGAAAATAATATGAATACAATTTTTATGTTGTATTCCAAAAATGTTCAAATTAATTTAGAAGTTTATTTATTTTAATGCTAATGATATATGAAACTCGCTAATTTGTTCTGTACTGCAATTAGTTATAAGATTTGATACCAAGTGACATTAGGGCTGCAATACGGGTAACAGAATCGTACTGATAAACCACACAAGGTATTGACATCAACATCTACATTGTAGTCTCTGCTTTTGTGTCTGGCATACGACAATGTTCAGGCGTAAAATAGTACAAAATTAAACTTAAAATAACATCCATGTTTCGGCACAATGACTTTTTAGCATACATCGCATGAAACCTGTTAGACTTGTTTCTATTAGTGTTGGAAGTAATACACATTCAATATTCCAGGTTTTAAAATATATGAAACGAACAAGGAAGTCGTCACACAGTGTACACAAATTTGAGGCACGATCATTTTGAGCTAAATGCAAAAGTTCGACTCGCAAAAAACTATACAAAAAGGTACTCGTAAACTCTATAAAGCATTCATCTAACGTGTAAGCTTACAAAAAACTAAGGAGACAGTTGTAATGTTAGTTTAAGACCTTTTTAAACTCTATCAGATAGATTTCTGGCTTCTAGTTGACAAAAAACTACAGTTTCGTTGACACGTCGAAAGTAGACAAAACAGTGTATTATAACACCATTTTACAGTGGTGAAAGTGGTGGTCGTTGTAAAGGAGATATAGAAGCAGAAATAGAGTTTGGATTGTTGGCATGGTTCGGACTACTACTATAATCTTGGTGTGTTCTAACAACGTTCCTTCCGATGGAACTTCCACCTTCTCAAAGTGTATCCTGTAAAACTCGGCACAAATCATTGTATTATCGCATAACTTAAAAGTGCTGAGAAAAATTAGGCTTTAAGAGACACATTTTTGGATTTTCAAAGTTTAATAGTGAGTGGAGGTGTGATACTTATAATTCGATTGGGAATAATCTAACATTTATATTCGGTCATTGATGATTAATCGAGAGTAAAATAAAAAGTTTCGTTCAAAACCCCGTGCGGATTCTCGAGTTCGGCAGACAGATTCTCGTGTTCGTCAAGATATATCTTCGAAAGGTCGGAAGGTTCATGAGCCGAAACATTGTAAGAATAAACCTCAATGAGATTAGAACAGTAGTTCGAATTATTCAAATAATATAAATTTGTAATCCTTATCTAAAATTTGTAATCCTTATCTAAAAATTATGAAACAGACAGAATCGTGTATACCATTTTTAAAAAATGATATTGTGTTGTGAACATAAGTTTTTACTCCCTGGAGTTCTAACAATACAAACGATGAAAAATCGACAACAAACTCCTTCAATGATTTCATGCACTTTGGTGTTTTCTTCTTCTACAGCGCTATAAAGTTACGCATTACTTAAGCTTTCTCGAGCTTAGAGACAAATCAAGACAGCGCTTCAAAAGAAATACCTCCGAACACATTTTTTTTACAAGAGAGCCATCACTTATCAAGGCCCGAAGGCCACTCGAGGAGAAGAGTTAATGAATAAAACGTAGTAGTTTCGTAATTGTTACTGATGTAGATTGGGTAGGGTTTTCATTATTTAAGGAGACGGCTCAAAAAGAATTTGTTTACATTGGAGTTAAAGGTGACCATATTGTAATCAGCCGGGAAGCAGGTAAATCGAACAACCTTCGACATGCAGGCAATTCTAGGAATTGTTCGTGTAATCTACGTATAGATTTAGGCACAGATAGAGAGTTGGGAAGATTGTTGATAGTGATTGTAGCTAGTCGATTGTTTTTGTGAACGTCTGGCAATGGGGGGATTGGAGCTTAGATAAGCACTTGACATCTCCAAGAGATTAGTTAATTAGTTATATCTTACATCGAATTTCCTTCAGTAAAGTCATTGCCTGGTTCAGATTATTACGTCAAATCTTTAAATCTCGACGGAACTTTCCACTTCTCTTCTTACATTGACCTTATACTGAAAATATTGTTTTTAATGTTATTGTTTAAAAATATTGTACAAAGAAACTTAGAAAAACATACTGGAACGTCAGTTTTAAAAATACTTTAATAGAGCATATACAAATCATAGATTTTCGTTTATGATTGTCACCAACAAGTTATAGGCGTTAGTGAAAGTCTATTTGAAAATCCTCATAAAATCTTAGCATATTATGTCTGTTGATTTCTTCAAGAAACGTACGAAATAAAACTGATGGCAGATTATTGACCATCCCTTAATTAATGAAAATGAAAGAAATCATCACTTAGAAACTACTAAAGTTGCATGAAAAAATCTTACAACATCGCATTTCCTATGACCTTGATCTGGTTATATTTGATTAAAAATTAAAATTGATTTTGGTCATTAAAAATAGAAAAACTATAGAAAGAGTTAGCGTAAAGGGGGGAACAATAGTGAAGGGAATAAGGAAAAAGCAGAGGACGGTCTTTATGAACAAAAGATACGCTTTCAATAGAAGATTTATTTACACTGACTTTCTAATTTTTCTAAGATGTTTTCAATCCCTGGGCAACGGGGATCAACATGCTAGCATTTTATAAAATGAACAAACATCATAAAGTAGTGCAATAAACACAAACGCTATGATTACTATTCAGATGAAAGTGAACATGCATGTATACTACTATCACTATCTAATTCAATAATAATAATAATAATAATAATAATAATAATAATAATAATAATAAAGTGCATGAGGGGGTAAATGGACCTTAAAAGACTTGATAAGATCTAGTGTCGGCATTAAGGATTCCAAAGTCCGCGGCGATATATATTGGATAAATAACTCACCCTTGCCTAATCGGATTTCGTTTTGAACGTAAAAAACCGTGGCTTTTAGGAAGGACGGGCATATAACAGATACCTTGCAAAGCAAAACAAAACCTAAATAAGTTTGTTATTTATTTTATGGCTTAGGTTATTTGTTCGTGAGTGCAGAACACACATAAAAGCATTCAAGGGAAAATGCTTCCTCGACAAAACCAGATAATGATGACGATGCAATGAATAGCAACTACGTTTTCAGTTGAATGAGAACAGCGTTTTTTTGTGCTTATTTGCGTACATTCAAGTGCAGCAACTGTTGTATATTTATATTCGTTATTCGACGTACCTGTTACCATACTACTATTTTTTCAACGTTGATTTCATCTGAAAATTCATAGACTCTGCCATAAACAGAGCTGAAAGAGAAAAGGTAACGAAAATATTTCCATGTCATATATACGCGATGCCTTCCAAACATTTCCTGATCTCTTTCGCATATGCACTTTTACTGATAATATATACATTAAACTCTAGCTCCTGCCGAAGTAAATTCCTCCGGCTGCAATGAACTTGTTGTACTGTACCAATATCTTCTGAGAGGCACTATTAACCCCCCCCTTGTAAGAGGTTGTCAATGAACATCATAGCAGCCTCTTTCATCTCCCCCATTGACTTATAACGAAAACCGTTAAGGAATAAACAAAGTTACAGAAATCAAGGTCTAGATAATACTGAGAGTGAGGAATTGTCTTGATACCTATCTTGATCAAATGGTCTGTGGCAATGATTGAACACTCTTGGGACAATCTTCGCTCAAATTTTCCGCATTTTTGGTTCCTCGCGAATAATTGCGTGTACAGTTTAAATACTAACATACAACTGTGAATTCATTGTCTCTTTAAACATATGAGTTCCATTATAGCATATTTATTATGGGGTGGTCGAACGTACTGGCATTAGATAGATAATTCAATGTTGAATTTAAAAGAAATAAATAAAAATACAAAACTCACCAAGAACCCCTCCCCCCGCCACCCAACATACCCTTTAAATATCGGCATAAAAGCAGACTGACTGACCCACTGGCATTCGTCCTCTTTAAGCTATCGCCTCCACGCTAAGTCGAACGCTATGGTCCCAAAAGCTAAGAAACTTTTCTATTCGTAACTTTTACAGCCTACTAATCTAAAAACACTAAGATGTCTAGTTTTTCATTTTTTATCTTTTATTTTTCCTTATTACAGGTTTGACTCTAATCCTGAATATTTATCTTTCTCCTAAATCTTTTTTGTCAAAAATACTATTATTAACCAATACGTTTTCTTATATTTAAAACGAAAAAAAAGTCTCCCATGAAATTGAACATTTCCCAAATTATATTTGCATATTATCTGAACTCAAAAATACGCGGCTTTTTTGTATTTTTTTAAAGTATGCATTACTTCTAGCAAAATTTATTACATAGCTCTAAAGGTATTACTTCTTAACCAGCTTTTTAAACGAGTTAAAAATAACCAGACCTTTTCCATTTGATAAAGTTTCATTATAGCATATTCATTATGGGGTGGGGCTGGAAGGGTTTAACGTTTAACATCCCAGCTCGACCTAAAAAAAAAAGACAAAAAGTATCCATGCATTAACATGGGAGGGGAGACCATCTGCAAGAACTATCCTAAGCCGGGAATGGGCAAAGGACTTACTAAATAGATATTAATAAGTCCTTCTCACCTTTTTTTTTAAATTTTATTTTAGTTTATTTTTTTTAATGGAGAGTAGATAATGCATGTGGATGTATTATCGGCAGCTCTAGTAACTCTTGCTTCTCCTTTTTTGTCCTTCAGTCCTCATTTCCAATGAGTGATTTTTTTGACAAACGGCGAAGAAAAAGCCGCTTTCTAGGTCGGTAGTACTTTGTAAATAGTAGCCTGAGATGTCGGATAATTTCTGTTTCTATGTCTATCCTTGTGGTCATGTCACTAGTAAGGGTGCTGGAGGTAAACGTTTCATCTGAGCTGACGCAATCTGGCATCAATTGAAATGGATGGCTCTCATCTTGGGGAGGCTCTGTTTTGACAAGCTTCTGGGTTTGACCTTTACTCCTGATCTGAAATGGAACACGTACATCAAATGTGTTGCCAGGGACGCTGGGAAAATGGTGGGATCCTTCTACCGCTCCAGAAGATATCTCACTACTGATGCAATTCTCAAGTACGTCCAAGGATGGAGTACTGCTGCCACATCTGGGCAGGAGATGCTAAAAATAGCCTATCCTGCCTTGACAGAGTACAAAATAGACTTCGTGGTTTAGTGGGGGATGCCCTTTTCTCTTCCCTGCATTCTCTCCCACAGAAGAGATGTTTCGAGCCTGTCTTTGTTTTATCGTTATTTCCGTGACAGGTGCTCGTCTGAGCTCCAATTTCTCGCCCCCCCTCGCCAATCTTTCATGAGAAACACCAGTCTGGCTGAAACTACTGTCAATAATTTTCCCCACTCTTTTTCTGTGCCTAAATCCAAACGTAGATTCCATGAGCAAAGCTTCTTTCTTAGAATTGCACGCCAGTGGAACTCTCTGCCGCTTGCCTGTTTCCCACCTGACTACAACTTGGACGTCTTCAAGTCCAACATAAACAAACTCCTGACAAACCGCCCCCTTAAGTAAGACACTCTATCAAAACCCCCAATACTAATGATTACTAAAATACTATCTCATTGATTACTGTACACGCAATAACCCTTATCCCTGAGTGGCCTTCGGGCTTTGATAATTGGTGACCCCCATGTAAAAAAAAAAACAATGAGTGTCCTTATCCAAGAAGTACTTTGTCTAATTAACTCTGATTGTCTGATTTCCTTACTCCTCCTACACTTCTCATCATCATTCTCAAACTCCTTGCCTTCCTGGATTCTTTTATATATCTTATACTACTCAAAACTGATGCTCGATTCATGCATGATGGTCCGAAAGTAGTCTGAAGCATTCCATACGAGTTTGTGTCATTTCTGCCAAGTTTAAGACAGATTTTTACATATCCTTCTACTAAAGTGTCCCCACGCATTATTTGAACCTTACCAGCTTTGGCAATCAGGCTTAGAATGGGTTTATTAAAATTCCTGCTATAGCTATTCATTTGAACCTGAAATCATAAAAAGTGCTCAGTCACGTCATATGATGTATTGCAAAAACATACTGACTTTTTAAGAATCTACGACAATTTTAAATGCATTTCCAAAAATATCTGGAAACTTATTGAAGACCCTCGTACGACATTAAAACCAATGCAATCTTAGAAAGATCTCTATCATTCCAGTAATTTTAAAAGCAACCGGTCTCAAGATAAATAATTTTAAAAAACTACCTGGCAAATGTACACAGTTAACCACATGCAAACAATTACGATTAAAGGGAGAGGTAAACTCTTAAAATATCTCTCGATTGGCATGTATGATAGAATTGAATTTCTGGTATCCGGTCGGATGGCCCCATTCCCATCTTCATCAAAATGATATGAAAACTGAAATAAAGTCCAATATATACTGCTTACAAGACTAAAAATAAGATGCTTTATTCCTATGTTATACTTAGCTTTATTTTTTTTCATCTTCTTATGATATTATTATTATTATTATTATTATTATTATTATTATTATTACTATTATTATTATTATTATTATTATCATTACTATTATTACTATTATTATCATTATTATTATTATTATCATTATTATTATTATTATCATTATTATTATTATTATTCAGTATTTTAAGACCAGTCAATGCCGGGTTGATTGCTTGCACCTTATATTTGATATAGTTATCAAAAAGCAAATAGAATGTAAGGGGTAAGAGCTACAAGGCTTGCCTAATCTTATTTTTGCTTGAACATTATTGGTTGATTCGAGTCTGCAAATTTAAGGAGGTTCGACCCACATAGTCAGCAACGCACTGACAAATTCATAAACTACATTACTTTTTGTGATGTAAGGTAAACCATCCTTAACAACTAGGAAATCAAGACTTTACACCAAAGACTAAATGTAGAACAACGGACGGGAAGCAATTTGACACATTTATTGATTCGTCTACCCAAACACTGACAGGTCTCCCCAATCCAAGGGACCTTTAATAGACAGGAACCCCTAGAGGAACCAAAGACCGCAGGAGAATTGTATTTTTAACTTTACTTATAATAAAATCAATTAAATTCTCCGTCTTCAATTCGCGTAATAATTTACACGCACACCCAATTAAGTCTCTTCTCTTACGAAGTATTTTATTTTATTTTTTTCTATTACTCAACGATTAACTCCTGATGAGTTTGTTGACGAAAGGGTCCCCTCAAATTTTGCCGGCTATTTTCTTCAAAGCAATCTACACGTTTTGTACCGTAAAACAGCTATATATATATATATATATATATATATATATATATATATATATATAAGTGAAAGTGTCTGTGTGCCTGTGTACATTTCCCCACGCAATAACTCTACAGACTCGAAATTTGATATACAGGGTACTGAGATTTGGGAAAATCGATGTGATCGGTTTTTGGCCCAAAATTTGGCGATTAAGGGGTCAAAGTTCAACGATTTGATCTTTGAGAACTCTACCAAACTCCTCCGACAATCTTGGGTCTACGCACTTGAAATTTTAGATATAGGTTCCTTGGACATGGATCTAACTTTATAACTTCATTTGAGCCCAAAACAATAAATTTTAAGGGATCATAATAGGGGTCAAAGTTTAAAAAATATTGACCTCTGTGGTCTCTTCCAAATTATTCAGACAATTTCTGGTCTAAATATTTGAAATTTTACATAAAGGGTATTCAGAGATAGGGCAAGCTTTTTCATCAGTTTGGGTCGAAAATTTTTAGTTACCAATATATAAATGTATGTATGTCTGTTCGCATGTCTGCCTTGAACTTTCAATAGAGGCGACGGATTTTACCAAGATCAATATCGTTTTAAAGTTCGATCTTTCATACGACAAATACCGAAATATTAGCTAAAAACATTAATATCTTCCCCTTCAACTAAGAACTTTTCTACAGGGGGGGGACACTTTTTTCGCCGATATTTTTTAAAGTTATCCTCTCCTTTAGATTGTCTAGCCTTGATTTAAAAAAAAATGTCCCTTCGGGTTTGGCGGTGGTCGTAACAGCATAAACGTTAGGTCTTACTCCGTTCTTTTCCTCCTTTGCGGTACGGGTTCGAGCCGCCTTCCTACTACCACTTTTTATTTTTGCTCTACATACACATCCAAACACCCGGGCAACGCCGTGCTGAAATGCTAGTGTATATATATATATATATATATATATATATGAATTGGACTGATAACATTTAATCTGCATAGTTGGTTCCACCATTATATCTTAAGTATCGCTAGTGTGCGTCTATCTATCATTCCTTTGCATTGTTCTGCCTTAAACTTAAATTCATTCTTACATACATATTAAACAATGCTCCAGCAAACTACTTAACCCTATTTTTCCATTTCATTTTCTGTCCAAACAAGTTTGCCACTTTGATTTAGAGGCTACTCTCTGGGATATAATTTGCAAAAAATAATATGTAGCAAGTTGAGCAGCAAGATGTGTGTTTACATTACATGCGAACTTCTGCATGTCAGTAGAGTCAAGGAAGCAGGGGACCGGAAGGGAATTCTGAAGTCTATCGATCTGAGTGAAGAACCTATTAGTGTAGCAGGCTTTCTGGCATCTAGGCATCTCTACTGTGTAGGGTGGGATTTTGCTGATTGTCGTGTTTGGCGTTATTATTTATGTCGGAAGAGTACAGGGCTTGTAGTTCGTCAGATCACATACTATTAAAATACTTGTAAAACGGGTAGAGGGATGCAACATTTCGTCGATGGACAGAGGTTAAAGCCTTGCTGACAGTGTAGGGCATATTCGGTGGGTGACTCTCGTTAAAATACTGTCTAAGAGTAATAGACTAGTAGCAAATACACCGCACAAATGTGGCAACAATGCTTCAAACATGTGCGAATGGTGACCAAGCTTGAGTAATCTTCTAGCACAATAAAGAGAGGCTACCCTCTTTTACAGCAGCTTTGGTAATGTCCTCAATGTATCTCTTCCAGTTCATGGTCTTAGTGAACATTAAGCCGAGTAGTTTAAACGAAGTACTTTCAGTTAATGTATCATTAGCCATATCTACCAGTGCTTAAGAAGGTAGCTTGTAATTATTAAAGAAAAAATAAGCTTAGTATTGGCAGTATTGAATGTAATCATCCATCCATATCTCCATTCAACTACAAAGTGAAAGTCTTCCTCTTGTGTATCGCCATTGCCCTGGATATTTGTTCATTCCTTTTCCCCTCGTGTATTTTATAGAATGTGGTGTCGTCCGCATATATATCTATAGCGAAGACAATTTCATTATGGGTGGTCATTTATGAATATCAGAAATAATAAAGGTCCAAAGTTCGACCCCTCACGAACACCAGTATTTATGCAAGTTATCTTGACAACATCTTTAAAGAACAAAGATAAAACGTCGATGAATCTTTATTTATTACTGTTTAATACCGGCATGTAAAATCATAATTAAACTTAATATGATAATACAAGACGGAATAACGTATTCACTTCCAATATAAAAAAAAGCATTTAAAATATATAATTGACATCAGATGGGCGATGCCGTTTGAATCCTTATTTATTAAAGCTAAAATAAACATGCGAATACACTTAATTTTCAATGTTAAAATAACAGTAGTGATAATTTAATGTTAAGTATTATTTGTATGATAATAAACTGCATTTAATACATCTTTATTAGAAATGCTTGGCAAGCGATTTACTACATATTAAAAAGATATTAATGTTCATATTAAGGCTGACGTTTTCAATTTAGCCAAATGCATTAAGTGTATTGCAAATATCATCATGATGTTATTTCGATTAAAAATGAGGTTCAAAATTACTATATTTTACTCTTACGTACAAAAATATCGTAGAACGGTTCCATCAGCATTGCTCAGTATACTTATTACGAAATTTTCTGGGCCATGTAATTATAGCCTATTGTTATGCTAAATCTTTAATAATCAACGTTTATTTCTCTAATGCATTAAAAAAATATCATAAATCTCGCAGGCTGCCCGGCGTTGCCCGGTCGTGAAATATACGTAGAAATTATATTTTAATTAATAAAGAAGTTTTATTTAATATACACAGGAATATCGTAAGTATTAAACGTAACGTTAAATTTCTTTAAAAAATGAAGTAAAAAAAAATGAAACTGAGACACGTGCATGCGAGTATTATGTTTTTTTCTAAATAGTTCACTTCTTGTTAGTTTAAAAAATACTCGAGCTGTGATTTAAACAAAATCTAAAGACAGTGAGTTCAGTACGATAACCATTACCCCAGCTTGACACGTTCATTAAAAAGTGTTTTCAGAACTATTTATTCTTGATATGAGTAACCTGTCACGTGAACGTTTCACGCATGCGCATGAGTGAAACAATTGACAAACAGATGAAAATTCGATGACTCTCAAATACCAATTTTACAATTTTGACCCGTTAACAGCCTTTTTATTCTCGGATAAAAACTGATTAAAAAGGTTTCCACATGTCTGAATACCCTATGTATTAAATTTCACGTCTGTAGATCAAAATGCGTTGAGTATATAGGGTAACAAGTGTCCTCAAATACACACACATTCTCAGTTTTATAGATATACTAGCAGGAAGACACGACGTTGTCGAGATTGAATGTTTAACGAATTTTTCACACTCACATATTTCATTGTCATCGATCGAAATCGCCCATTTTTCAATTAAATCGATTGTTTCCTCTAGTTAGATACCCATCGCAATGCACCGGAAAGAAAGCTTTACTTGTATACGCAATGACTTAGTCCACAATTCACTATACTGCACTGTAAGGAACCTACTGTTGATTTTATAAAATTATTTTTGATATATAATGGCTTGATTTAAAGTTTAAAATGGAAAAGTAGAGTATCCTGGTTCAATTGTGCTCTAAATGAAACATTCATTTCGAACGCATCCCTGTCATATCAAAGAATCTAGTGTTGATTTTATATGTTAGCCCTTTCGGGTTGTGTGATAATAAAACTTCTTCAACACACTTGTGACGTTAGGCTATATAAGGTAGTAACTATAGGCAAAGTCGCCTGTTTTTTCATCGGATTATTTCGATTATCGATTATCGATTATCAATACTTATTGAATACATTCCGATACAAAGCCTATCCAAAAACACTGCCAGGCACATGGAGTACCTGTAAAATTTCATAAAAATCGTCCCAACCGTTTTGGAGTACATAGAAAACGATCTCACATGCACACAAAGTTTTTTATTTTATATATTAGTAGAGATAGATATGTGGTAATATTTACCTTTATGGATTGAATTTTCTCTGGCTTCGATTTCAATTGTTTTTATTTTACATAATTTGAAATCAACTCACCTAATGATCCATATATTATGTTTCTGTGTATTATTGTATATTGTGTGATACCGCTTTATTTGATATTGTATCTAACACTCTCACTTTCATCTCTTTCTTTCTTTCTATTCCCTCTCTCTCTCTTTCTCTGCCTATTAAAACGCGTATATAATTAAAAAATAGGAAGACCAACGTCTTTGACTCATTTGAGTATTCCGGACTACTGTTCTCATATCGAGTGTTTTTTTTTACATTTTGGTCGACCCCTTTTCAGGTGATGTTATCGAACTCTGCAATTTTTCTGCCGAATCTAGGAATCTTTTTGTCAAACTCGGGAATCTGTACTAAATTAAGAATAAAATTTTTCATTAAATCTACGTTCGTTTCTTCAATAAATTAAATTTTAAGAACCCCAGTGAGAAAGGGAAACATTTGGAACAGTTTTCGGTCAACACAGGCTGAACTTAACCTTCGAACATACACATTGAATTCCGTCAAAAATAGTCATAATTTGTTCGCTTTTTCGACAGCAGAATTCTTTTTAATGTAGAATACTTATTTTTTTTTTTACTTCACAAATTTCTTTTAATAAAATGCTATCTAAAACGAGGGAGAGTTCTTTTGCGTTTTAATAGTTGTATATATATATATATATATATATATATATATATATATATATATATATATATTGGTAGGGAAAATAAATACATATTTCTCAATGTATAAAACACTTTTTGGAGAGAACTGGATTTTCTTCTACAATAAAAACCAACGTTAGCACTGAGAATTTGGTACATTGATCTTATCTGTATTCGGTAAGTGAAAGAGACATCTTTCTAGTCAGATGCAATGTTATAATTATCAATTAACAATAATGCAATGTTATAATTATCAATTAACAATAATGCACACGATAAACCTGAATAAATTATGAAATAATACTCAGGATGAGAATAGAACGTAGTCCGACGAGTGCAAATAAAAAAAGAATAATCAATCCTTTCTCGATAAAAGAACAGAAACTTTGGAATAGTCAATTAATAGTATTAGGTGTTTGCAAAAATAATGTCGTTTTTATTATTCAAACATTACCATGTTTGAATATATGTTTAAGTGTCAGTGCTTTAAAGCTTCAGTGCTCACTCATTTTTTGACCAAATTTCAAACAATTATTACAGTTCATAAACCACCTTCTCAGCTATATTTTGAATTTTTTTTTTCAATTTTCATTTAGTTAAAAAGTTATAATGTATTTTCTGGTGTTCAAAATCCTAAAAAAATGTAATAGGTGAGCCACGCTTTTTATGACTGGTTTCCATAGCAACCACGTCGCTTCTGGGCTACTGTTGCTACTTATTCGAAAGGAGAAGTAACAGGTGAAACAGAGAGAATACACGCATGAAAATTGGAGAGATTTTATTGAAAGCAGACGAGTGCCGTACATTGTTATTACATATGTGTTTATGGGGGTAATAATATAAGACTGAAATTAAAAAAGAACAAGTGAATTTATTGAAAACCTGGAAAAATAATAAGTAAGTAATATCGTTAAGTTTAAACATGGAAAAGTAAAGGACTTGTTGTTTAAACTGAAAAAGAAAAGGACAAGATATTCCAGTAAAAAATATTATAAATTTATAACTTAAAATATTGCAGCATTCAGAATATTTTAAAAATTCCATTTATAACATTATATAATCAATTTTTAATGCTGCAATATTTTAAGTTATAAATTCATTATATTTTTACTAGCATATCTTGTCCTTTTAGTTTTAAGTCGAAGAACTAATCCTTTACTTTTCCATGTTTAAGCTTAACCATATTACTTTTCATGCTCGCATTTTTCTATTATAATATACATATAGTTAAACGTCAAAAACGACATTATTTTCGCACCAACCTAATGAGATGGCTTATAACCAAATGAAAGCATAATTATTTACACCGTCGCCTTTAAGAGGACGATGGGTAAGCAGAAAGAGACCCATGTTGGACTTTTTTATTATATTTAACGAAGTTTGCCAACTTACTTTAGCTTGATTTGTAAGGGTAACATTTCTTTCTAACGTAATATTAAGATAGAAATTTCTTGTATTAATAAACAGTGACATAGGCAAAAAAGAAAAACACAAATAAATCAACATACGCATACAGTGTTCTGTAAACGTGTTACTTTAAAAAAAAAAGATGAGAAAAAAGGGTGCAACGGAACTAATTTACACGGCAATATTTCCGTAATCACTCGTGTAGATTAATGCGCGTGACCAAACCGGAAGTTGGCGAATGAATAATAAAAACAAAATGTAATAGAAATTTTCGGCACGGACGATGGAGGCAACTGACTATTCAACCAGTCAAAACGTAAAATACAAAACCGTGGCCACGATTCTAACATTATAAAATAATCAATACAATAATATAAAGCAAACAAAAAAAAAAAAAAAAAAAAAAAGAGAAGAAAATTGCCTACGCGATTGAGTGAAGCTGAAAAGTTAGGAAAGGTCACACCTCTGCCTTTTTTAGGGGGTGTAAGAACCTGTTCATGGATTGTTGATACGACAAAAACAAAAAAACTAAACTTTTTGGATGCTTGTTGAGTTGGGAAAAAACTTCTTCAATCTGAGTACAGGAAAGATATAATCGCAGCTACTGGAACCAGCTATATTGAGGTAGAAATTAGCTCAGATTTAGAGATGTTTGATAATACACTGCTATAATTATGAACCTGTAATTTCGCTTAAGGTATGTGTTGAATCGCACTTTGTCTCCAATTAATAGTCTATATTTTAACACGTGTATTTTATTTCGATATTAAAAAGCTACCAAAAGGGTAGTTTGCCATGAAGTTGACAAAGAAAATCGATTGCAGGACCCCGAAATCAAGCAATGTTTTAACATTTTTGCTAAGATCAAATTACAATAGCTGTTCTAATATTATACGTCATTTGTTATATTGGATAAAAAGTTTTCCAAACTAAATTAATTAAAATTGCTATCCATCTAGAAAACTTTTCAGCCAACAATTACCAGGACTAATAATACGCAATCTGATAACTTTTTCCAAACACTCCTGGTTTAACATTGGCAAGTAGAATAAATTTAAAATACAATATATTGAAGACATTGCGAAGGCTGCTGCAAAGAAGGTGATCTCTCTCAACTATGATAGAAAATTATTCGCACATGAAAATGTCCTGTATCATTACAAAGTTACCGTTCACCCAACACATGGAATATGGTTGCCTAACATGGGCTGGTGCATATGCTTGCGGCGAATAAGACTAATAAAAGGTTTTCCCAATTTTCAGATCTTTTTCTAGATAATACAACGACCATGTGTAAAACTCTGCATTCATATTGAAAACAAGTAAAGAAACTAAGCAAGACATGACAATTAATATTGACAATAATGGGGTACCTGAACCTAAAATATAATTATGATAAATTCTTACGGCTTTATTTATCTTACATTTAATTTCTTCTTAAGAATAAAATCTACCAATTATATAAAATTAATGTATTATAATATAGAAAGATAATATTATACACGTGGCAAATAAGACACAGCTTAGCGCCATTTTATAAAATATCAATAATTAAGTAAAAGTGTTTTTATTCTGATTAATTGTAGTGTCCGTTTAATAACGATTATATTTAGTGCTAACTAGCAGTTTTCACCATGGCTTGATTTGGCAAGGATCAAACCAAGAAGTACATCTTCTGTAATCTGAAGTCTTGCCAATGGATTCCGAGGCCTTGCATAAAAATATATACAGTTTTTTTTATATCACTGAAATATTTAAGTTGTGTTACTGTTTTACTTCGCGATTAAAGCAGTGTAGGAACGCGGTCGATGTATTAAAATTCATTTTCTCCACATGATAGAGTTTTGCATTTTCCAGGAAAATACATGCATTCAGTCATCCCTCATATATATATATATATATATATATATATATATATATATATATATATATATATATATATATGTGTGTGTGTGTGTACAGAAAGTTGTTAGTTGAGACAGATCATTGGTACCGTCGGTTTCAAGCCCGATAATAAGGCCCGTTTAAGGTATATATATATATATATATATATATATATATATATATATATGCTAGCATGGAGATCCGGCGTTGGACACACCTTCTATACTAAAGATATTAGATAATTTCATCGTGGACAACGTCGATACTCCCACAACATATAAATATACCTATGTGCACACAACAATGCACATACATATACATATATACATATATATATATACATATATATATATATATGCATACATATACATATATGTATTTGATCGTTTATGTATATTCATGTTTATTTAATTTATTTATTTGTTTTTTCCCTATTGTTATTGTTAGTTTTAAAGCTATTTTGTATTGCTATCCTAGAGTAAGTTTTATTTTGTGAACACAGTTGTTTGCTATTTCCCGCCTACAGTTTAAATTAGCGATAAAGTTGGCAAATTGAAACCTAGAGAGTCATACATTCTGCTTAAAGACCACAAATGGGACTTTAATAATAATCCCAGCACCCGCCTGATAAACCCAACTAAACCAGAAATAGGTAGAATTAGCAAAACTATACTTTCTAGAGTAAACAAACAAATCAAACAGGACCTAGAACTGAACCAGTGGGCAAATACTACCGAAGCAATCACCTGGTTTAAAAATATAGAAAACAAAGATAAATGTACGTTCATACAGTTTGACATCATAGACTTTTATCCCTCGATATCCGAAGAACTTTTTAACATTGCCCTAGAATTTGCCGAGGTATACACTGATATATCCTCAGAAGAAATCAACATAATTAAAAAATGTAGAAAATCAGTTCTAGTAAATAACAATAACCAATGGATAAACAATAAAATGAAAAATTCATTCGATTTGGCGATGGGTGCCAGAGACTCTGCAGAGGCATCAGATCTTGTGGGATTATTCATTCTATATACCCTCACAAGCATATTCGATACTACGGATATCGGCCTATATAGAGATGACGGACTAGCTATAATAAAAAAACTCCAACAAAGTCAAGGGAGAAAACTTTAAGAAAATCATACACAAAGAAATGAAAAAATTAGGCCTAAAAGTGGACATATCAGCTAACATAAAAATAACAAACTTCCTGGACGTCACGTTAAACTTAGATAAAAACACATATGAACCATACTTAAAAGATAACGCTACTCCAATTTACGTAAACCCTAAGTCCAACCACCCACCATCAATTATAAAACATATTCCTAACTCGATCGTAAGTAGACAGTAATAACTCAAGCGACGAAAATGCATTTAACAGGTCATCCAATATTTACGAAACAGCCCTAAAAAATAGTGGATACAAAAATATCAATATCAAATATAAGCAACAAAACACCAACAACTATAATAAAATTAAAAACAGAAGAAAAAGAACTATAATTTGGTATACGGCCCCATACAATCAAATGTTAAAAACAAAACTTGGCGAGAAATTTCTAGATCTTATTGAAAAACACTTTCCCGCAACCAGCCCCTTACACAAAATCTTCAATAAAAATACCTTGAAGTTATCTTACAGTGTTTGCGAAAATTTAGAGATGATAATTAAGGTACATAATAACAAATTACTAAATGAAAACAATGTAAACAACAACAAAATAAACAATAAAAAAGTAGACACCATGACAGAAATAAAACCAACACTAGCAGAAATAATAATAATAATAATAATAATAATAATAACAAACCAACCCCGGACAAGAATAACCATACCATAAATAAAAATACTAATAACGAACAAGATAAATGCAATTGTAGACACCGCACACTTTGCCCAGTCCAAAATAAATGTCTAACAAAAAGCGTAGTTTATCAAGCAACAATATTTGCGAAAGAAAACCCGAATAACAAAAAATATTACATAGGCATGACTTCATTAGATTTCAAAACCCGATACTATGACCACAAAAGCACATTCAAAAATAAAAAACACCGTATAAAAACAACACTAACGAATAAATACTGGGAACTCAAAGAAAGCGGACATTCGCCGGTAGTCGAATGGAAAATAATGAGACAAGCTACCACATGCAGACATTTAGACGACCCATGTAAATTATGCCTCCATGAAAAATTTTCTATCCTGTACTTTAAAGAACCTCAAAATCTATTAAACTGTAGGCGGGAAATAGGAAACAACTGTGTTCACAAAATAGAACTTACTCTAGGATAGCGATACAAAATAGCTTTAAAACTAACAATAACAATAGGGAAACAGACAAATAAATAAATTAAATAAACATGAATATGCATAAACGATCACATACATATATGTATATGTATGTATATATATATATATGTATATATATATATGTATATATGTATATGTATGTGCATTGTTGTGTGCACATAGGTATATTTATATGTATAAAAAAAAAGAGAACGACCACCTAAACCCACTAACCTAGTTCTAAAACACATCCTTTGTTTGATAAAATGCATGCCCATTGGCTGGTAGGAAGGGGCGCGGTGGATACTAGAAAGCTGATTGGCCGACTAGAAATCCTCAACATATATAAAAACAAGAAGCAACGACAGAATTCGCGCATAAGCCTGACGAATCCTATAGTTGGATGAAACGCAGAATATTCAGTGTAGCTTAATCGCCATATATATTTTATAAATTACTATATATATATATATATATATATATATATATATATATATATATATATATATGAATTTCAAATTTCAAAATAATTACTTAAATTGTTTCTGAGTTATAACTGAGACACATATACAACTATAATCATTCATTTGGTATACGTATTTAAATAGTTTTGATTTAAAGTTAGACGTATTAGAATCACATTAATTATGTTATTTATTATGATTCAATATAAAATTCCTTTTTTACGAATCAAAATATTTACAAGTAAAGCATAAATTTCTTTGAGAGCACTATTATTTGAATAATGTAAACAACTAAAATTATATCCTCTGTTAGATTTTAAATATTGCCTTTTTTAATTAGAAAAGCAAATTTTCTCCTTCCAGGACACATCATAATTTCATTCATGCTAATAACTAATGATTCTAGCTTAGTTTTCGGCAAAAGCCAATCAAAAAATTGTAAATATTATACAAAGTAATTGCAATTTGCTCGATTTAAACATTTTAGCGTCCCAACGGTCGAACCAAATTTCGCCGGTGAAAAAATATCTTATTCGGCTTTCTATCAGAACGAATTCTATAAAAATCTGTAAAAAAAACTAATGAAATACCCAAAAACGTAATAACAAATTGGATATTAAACCAATGAACTAACGAACACACCATAATTCCGAGTAATACCGCGAACCAATAAATTTGTAAAATGACACAACATATTACTACAGAATTAAATTTGTCACCCTAGAAATAACGACGTTTCCATTTTGATTTTATGAAAATCGGTTTCTTTTTTTTGTTGCAGACCATCTACTGATTGACTAGTTGTGTACAAATCCCAAGAGCGATAGAAGTCTTCTATGACGTCTAAAAGGGACACAATATTCAACGTGTGAGATCGGAGATGCGCCGCTGTACAATTCGTGCTCTCTACCGATCCAAGTTATGACAACAGGCCATTTTCAACACCCTCAAAAAGTCAAATCTGTACAGTTCCATGCTAAAGGGTACATCTCAATATATATATATATATATATATATATATATATATATATATATATATATATATATATATATATATATAACAAATAGTTAATAAAACATGTTAAAAACACTTTGAAAAAGAGTTAAAAACATATTTAATTTTAAAAAGAAAACACTAAATAAATGGATAGTCCTTAATCCGCGGAGTTTCGGAAAAATAATTTCCTTCTCATCAGAGGGTAGGATTTAGCAAAATGTGGGATCGGATTTTGCTTGTAAAAGTATTTGATGAAACTAGAAGTAGGTCATAAATCTTACTTGATAACAAAAAATGAAGCAGAGGGAATAGGGTGAATAAAAAAGTGATTTCATGTGAATGGATAGTCTGAGGAAGAGTAAAGTATACAATGACGGTAAAATCCAAAAATGCAGAATCCAAGAAATATATATATATATATATATATATATATATATATATATATACTAGCTGTACCCTGCCACGCGTCGCTGTGGCTTAATTTCGTGTAATGGAAAATTCTAATAAAAAGAGGAAATGCATGTTTCTTATATTCTTAGTACAGTAATCCACTCCAAAAAGTAAAAAAAAAATATGGTAGTCTTGCAGAATTGGATCCGGATCTTCGGGAGTTACCATCAATCATGGCTTGGGCTCGATCAACATTCAGTGGATTAAGCCGAAAGTTGCTAAACCATTGAAACGCTAAATAGTTTTCTTTTTTATTGTATTCAAAAATGTAAGTTTTTAATTAATATTTGGGTAAGTTTTAACTCATTTTCCCAAACCTAATGTGTTAACACAGTCTGCCGCCATTTGTAATTTTCAAATATAACAGTAAACGCTGTGCTTTTTGAGCCGAATAAAAATTTCGCATTAAAAAAAACAAAAAAATTATCCATTTCGGCAATAAAGTAACATATCATGCCTTTGATAATATTTGTTAATAAGGTCACGTGAGTCGATTAATGTGTGTAATGCATTTACTGATCCGCGCTATTTTTTAAAATCGTATTTCCAAGCTTAATTAAAGTTTCATGTATTTTTGGTATTTTTTTAGATTAGGTCCACCTCCACAATTTTCTTTTAAATGACGACTTTTAAAGGTTTCCAACTATGCTGAATACAGAAATCGCATTGAAATTTTGCAGAAATAATTTTGCAGTTATCGAGATATAGATAGTTGTTTTATGCATTGTATTCTTTGGCAGCCATCTTTGTTACGCGCATAGATTTGTTTATGATGCGCGCAAGCGTGTAAAAAAGACGGCTGCCAGAGATTACAATGCATTATACAAATTTTTAATATCTCGATAACTACTTATTTCTGCCAAATTTCAATGCGATTTCCGTATTCAGCATAGTCGTAAACCTACAAAAGTCGTCATTTAAAAGAAAATTGTGGAGGTGGACCTAATCTAAAATTTTACCGTTTTTTTTTCATTCAATTGTAAGGTTAAAGTACAGAATAGGTACAAAACACCCTCTTCTCCCAATGTTAATAATGGCTTTTTAAATAATAACGTTATTATTTCAGCACGGTATTTTCTATGCATACGTACACTCTATTTTTGTTTATTAAATTGTTAGGTGAAAGTATAGAATATATGCAAAACTCCCTCCCCATGTTAAGAATAGCTTTCTAAATAACGGTATTATTTCAGCACGGTACCTTCTCTGCATAAGTACTATCTTTTGTTTATTAAATTCTTAGGCGAAAATATAAACTAGTTACAGAACACTCTCCCGTTCCCATGTTAAGAATGGCTTTCTTAATAGCGTTATTTCAGCACGGTACCTTCTCTGCATAAGTACCATCTTTTGTTTATTAAATTGTTAGGTGAAAGTATAGAATAGTAACAAAACATCCTCCCCATGTTAAGAATGGCTTTCTAAATAACGTTATTATTCTATTATTATATTAATATGGTACTTTCTCTGCATAAGTACCATGTTTTGTTTATTAAATTGTTAGGTGAAAGTACAGTACTCATGCAGAGAGTGATCCGTGTTGTAATAATAACGTTAATATTTAAAAAGCCATTCTTAACATGGGGAGGGGAGGGTGTATTTTAACCTTACAATTGAATAAAAAAAACATATAATAAAACTTAAATTAAACCTGGAAATACGATTTAAAAAATAGCGCGGACCACTCTTTACATTAGCACAAAATAAAAACTTTACTTTTACCAACCAATCTTATATCGAAAAAGAAAAAAAAACTCAAAATGTAAGCGATAAACTTCCTTTTTTTTTGCTTTATATAATAAAGAAAAAATGTGTAAATTAAAAAATTTGGAAGATAAACAAATGAATTATGTTTTTCTTTGTTTTTTTTTTTACTTATCGAGTAAACAGAAGATGAAATCTACTTTTCCGTCAATTCGTGGCTGTGAAATGAATCGAACCGGAAGTTCAGTTTTATCAACAAAGCAGGTTCGCACTAACGGTTAAAAAATATATTTATTTTATGTAATATTTTAATAATTCGCGAGGTAAATTTATTTTAATAACATAAAAACATCCCTCGACTCTAAAGATGGGTTGTCTGAAAATTTCAAATAAATTGGGTAACGTAGAAATATGTTTTTAATCACTTGTAACAAACCAAGAATTACATTATATATATATATAATATATATATATATATATATATATTATATATATATATATATATATATATATAAACTTATTATTGCTTGGGATGGGACATCTTGAATGCCAAACATTTACCTGCTTTGTCGTACATTTAAGCTGAGAGATCTTTTAAATGCTTTAACCGCCATTATAAGTGCAATTGTTTAATTGCGTTTGGTTCATTTGGTATACTTGGTAGGTTTATTTTTTTTTCTTATGACTAGGGTTGCTTTTATAATTATTTGACTGTGTAATACCTTCATTCGATTCCCCTTTCTTTCATCTCGTACATAATGCAATAAATATCAACATAGTAAAATAAGATTGAAAGTATGCGAAATATATCGCTCAGTATTTATTGAATACATGCAACGAATTGAAATTAAAACGCGTTAAATAAACCGAGTTTGAGTGATCTTGGGTCAAGTATCACGTAAAATTTCTATCTCTTTCCTCACGATTATTATATTATACTATATTTATTATATTATACTAATTATTATTATATTATACTATATTAATTATTATTATATTATTATTTTATTTTAGGATATTATTTTATTATATTATATAAAAGTCACTTTGTGTGTGAGTTGCTTCCTCATAGGTTCCTAAACGGCTCAGCTTATCTTTTAAAAATCTCACACAAAGGTAATTTATATGTCTGACAGTGTTCTTAGATAGGTTTTGTACAGAAATGTATCCGATAAGTATCAAAAATCGAAAAATTCCGATTTAAAAATAGTCTTTTTCTCTTATAGATAAAAAAGAACATTTCTTAAAGGGGAATATTTTACGTTACATCAGCCAAGGTAAATAATCAAATTCCAGTAAATCATTTTTCTTAAAGACAGAGGTTTATTGTCAACCAGAGATATAGCTCCTTCGTAACGCAAATGACTACAGACCACATGACCACCATTTTATTTTAATGTCTTCTTATTTATTAGTTCAATTTACGATAAACGAAGAGGTACCATTTAAAATCGCCGCAAATCATTTATAGTTAGCATATTTTAATACTAAACATTAATCAGAGTGACTTTTCCAGGGCTTTCATCGTCAAGCCAAAATATGAGCTGACGTTATATTGTAAACAAATACAGACGGAATTTGATGAACGGCATTATTATTATTTTTTAATTTTTTTTTTATTTTTTGCAAATTAATCAACCGGAAAAATTATTCCCCGTAATATATAATGATCAATAGGGAAATGATTCTATAATATGAACTTGTTATTTTTTTCAACGAATTGAAATCTATTAAAATCCATTATTCTTGAGAAACTATTTTTTAATTTACATTATGCATTTTATCATATGAAAAGTAGAATAATATACAACTTTTTCAACTTTTTTAAGTAATAAATTTTTCAAATAACACCATTTTTGTTTCGATAGATAAAACATTTGAATATTTTTTAAAGGCTTTTTGACCTATTAATTTTTTTATCTAAATAAGATTTAGGATAATTTGCAAGAAGAACATGCAAAAATATTATACGTACCTGAAATTAAAATAATTCCATCTTTTATCTCACTGTATAGATTTCTCGAGGTGAAATTAGAATTTTTATGATGATAGTTTTGTCCTATAATTTTCATCATCAGTGATTCTATATATATATATATATATATATATATATATATATATGAACGAGAGAGAGAGAGAGAGAGAGAGAGAGAGAGAGAGAGAGAGAGAGAGAGAGAGAAATATTATTGAATAGCACGGAGTTATTCTGTTTTACAATGTTACTTTTTATCTTCTCCAATCTCCGAATAGTCCTTTTTGTGTTCTTCTAGAAATTGTATATGTTGGATCAATAATCGCGTAGAATTTGTAGAAATAAATGTAGAAATTGTTTTTTTTTTAAATTTACGTATATATACATTTTTTCCTACTCACGTGGTAGCTTGTTACAAGTTAGGTGGGTGGACTTTAAAAATTTTATTTTTATTTACATATATTAAACACATTTATATATACAAACACATATATACATATTCAAAAATTTATCCCAAACATTTCAAAACGTTCCGGCTGCACTCATAATTAATATTATTTATTTGAGGCTTCTTGTTTTAATGTACAATGCTTCGAGTATTCTTAGCCTATTTACATTTCTCTCACTCTGCAATACTCTTGTATTTGCTACCATAATTCTTCGAAATTCCGAATGATGGCAGTCATGTCCTTTCAAATGTTATGATATGGAGCTAGAGTCAGAGAGGTGGAGAGTCAATCTTCGTGACAATATGTTAGTTCAAACAGACAGAACTATATAGAAACCAGAAGTAACTGTAAGAAAAAAATAGCGACAGCTAAGAGAGAATTTACTGAAACCACCCCAACACGCATCGAAGCTCAGAAATTAGGAACCGTTGACTTCTGATAGAAGATAAAAAGGAAAATTGTAAAACAGAATAACTACGTGCTATTCAATAATATTTGTCTAAATGAGAAAATGCTGTCTAAATACACACAATATATATATATATATATATATATATATATATATATATATATATATAACTACTTAATTTACTCACATAAAATTAATATACGAAAGTATAGATTTATGCGTAAGCTTTAAGTATTTACTTCAAAAGTGCTCAATACGTAGATAGAGCGAGTTAGTAAGTTATAAAATGTATTTGGCGATTAAGCTATACTGAATATTCCGCGTTTCATCCACTTTAGGATTCTTCAGGCTTATGCGTCTAAGGCGCATAAGCCTGAAGAATCCTAAAGTGGATGAAACGCAGAATATTCAGTGTAGCTTAATCGCCTATACATTTTATAACTTACTATATATATATATATATATATATGTTTGTGTGTGTATATATATATACATATATATATTAGTGTATTTAGGCAGCATTCCTTCATTCAGGCAAACATTATTAAAAACAACAGAGATACCTTGCTTAATGATTCTTTTTTTCATTTTTTTCGATCTTTCGTAAGATGTTTAACTTCAAGATGGAAGGTATTTACAAATGTTCCATGGTTCACACGAGCGCTTTCGATTCTTTCTTGAATCATCATCAGGTGGAGATAAAATATTAAAAATAGAAGTGAAATATATAGTTACGAATGATAAAAAGAGTCAATGAAAAGTCGATTAAAATATACATTTACGAGTGATAAAAAACTCGATTAAAAATTAGGATAGTTATTAGTAAAACCAGTCGTATACTGGTTATGCTAAACATTTAAGCACATTATTGCTACTTTCAAAATCAATGCTATTTATAGATGGGTGCTGGGTTTTTATATATAGTGCTTCAAGAATTTTTAATTTTTTACAATTACTTTCTCGTTGCCAAATCCTTATGTTGTCCACGAGGACCTTTCTAAGATTAGAGGGGGGACAGCTATGTTGATTTGTTAAATGCTGGTATATTGAGCTAGTACTGTAAATTTGTAAATATCTTCCATCTTGAAGTTAAAAAAATCTTACGAAAGATCGAAAAAATGAAAAAAAGAATCATTAAGCAAGGTATCTGTTGTTTTTAATAATGTTTGCCTGAATATATATATATATATATATATATATATATATATATATATAATTTGTTGCCTACATAACCCTCGAAGTATAGCAAAGATGAAACTGGCCAGTTCCAGAGGGGTGACCATTTGGGAATGCTAAGTGTCTTATGTTTTGCAGAAACTCCTGCATCTAGTATCAGGCTTGGTCGTCTTGACTCTGCTTGCCATCAGGACAAAGTGTTTCTGGGTGAGAGAGTCCCCCACATTTTAAACAAAGTCACAGCAAAAAAGTAAAAGGGGAGGTAACAACTGCTTGTAATTTTTTTAAAAATTACATTTTTACCCCTAACACGTACATTACCACTTCGTTGTAGGGGGCTACTATTAGAAACACAGACTACAGGGGTACTAGATGTCGGTTCACGTTACACCTGAACATCTGCATGTCAGTACAGTTGGGGAAGCAGGAACCTGGCAGGGTGTTCCAAGTCTAGCGGTTATGGGGAATAAACTACTGGAGTAGAAGGCTCTCTTGCATCTAGGGATCTCTACTGTGAAGGGTGTGGATTTTATTGCTTGTTGGGTTTGTCGTGGGCATTTACGTAGAGGGGGTACAAGTGCTTGCGGCTCGTCGGAATATTCACCGTTAAAGTACTTGTAAAATAGGAAGAGGGATGCTATATTGCATCGATGGGACAGAGGTGAAGCTTAGATGACAATTCAGGACCTATTAGGTTGGCGACTCTCTTTTGAACCTTGTCTAGGAGTGAGAGACTAGTAGCAGGTGCACCGGCCCAAATATGACAACAATGCTCCATACATGGGCGAATGATGGCCTTATAGAGGTACAGGATACTTTCAGGTGTCAGTAGCTTTCTTACACGGTAGAGAGAACCTACCTTTTTCGCAGCGGTTCTGGCAATGCTCTCAATGTAATTGTTCCAACTCATGCTTCGTGTGAACATTAGGCCGAGGAGTTTAAAAGATGTGGTTTCAGATAAAGAGTCTTTGGCCATTGCTATTGCTGGTAGAGAAGGTTTCTTGTAGTTATTGAAGGAAACAAGTTTAGTCTTGCAGCATTGAATGTGACCATCCATTTTTGTCCCCATTCCCTACAGATTGGCGGTTATCCTCTAGTGTTTCTGCCATTTCTATAGATATGTGTTCATTTGTTTTCCTTTCGTGTCTGTTATAGAGCGTAGTGTCATCAGCATATATACCCATCTGACAGACAATTTTGTCAGGGAGGTCATCTATGCATTATAGGAATAATAGAGGTCCGAGAATAGACCCCTGATGCACTCCCGAATTTATATCATATTGTTTAGATGTACGACCATAGAGGAGAACCTGGATTTTTCTCTTATCTAAGAAGGATGTAATTATGTTAAGTATTCTTCCAGTGATACCGTATGATCTGATTTTCCTGAGAAGACTTTCGTGCCATACTCTGTCAAAAGCCTTAGATATATCTAGAGCTACCGCTCAACGCTGCCCTGCTTTGTCAAGCGAATGGTATATATACAGGCTTGCCGAAATCCATATTTTTGGTCGGTAAGAAGTTTAGCATCTGTAAGGTGATGGCCTAGGGCTTGGTTAATTATGGACTCAAATATATTGGCAAAAAGTGGGAGAAGGCTAATAGGGCGGTAATTTGCTGGGCCAGTTCTTTCACCAGAATTCTTGAAAACCGGTACCACAGAAGCAGTTTTCCAGCAGGCAGGAAAGCAAAATTCATTAAGGCATTTGTTCTAAAATTTGGAGAGGATTGGAGCTACTTCGGCAGAGCACTTTTTTAATAGCACAGCCGGGATGAGATCAGGTTCACATGCTTTTGCAGTGTCAAGATTTTTCATAATATCATGCGCCTGAGAAGGGGTGACTTTCAGATCGTCTAGTGTGGCGTCTACCCGCAAAGGAAAGTCTGGGAGAGTGTGGCTAGCAGGGTCTAGTGTGAAGTTGAAAGCAAACCGACTGGCAAGCATGTAAGCCTTCTCAGTTGCTGAGCAAACAACCTCATGTTTGTTGGATAGTGGGGAAATTTTTGATTGCCCATTATTTACTTCACTGTTGTAGATTTTCCAGAAGTCACGGGTTCCTAATTACTGAGCTTCGATGCGTTTTTGGGTGGTTTCAGTAAATTCTCTCTTAGCGGTCGCTATTTCTTTCTTACAGTTACTTCTGGCTTCTATATACTTCTGTCTGTTTGAACTGGATATATGTCGGTTAAATCTGTGGTACGCGTGCTGCCTTTACGAGATGGCAGCTGCACATGTGGAAGTAAACCATTTGGGAGAGTGGGGCTTCCTATAACATTTCCTCGTGGGGACATGTGTTTCAATTGCTGTTTTGAACCATTCAGTGGTCTCATTTGCGCACTGTTCAGCAGGAAGTGAAAAGATATTTCGCCATGGGGCATCTCTAATGAGATTCCTGATGGCTTCTCAATCGGTCTTTTTATAATATCTCGTTGTTTTGGCTCTAGAGTGTAGGGTGATTTCAACTATTATCACTACATGATCAGCATTCTCAAGTGGGCTGTGGGCGTTCGTAACACAATCATCAGGAACTATGGCCAGAAACAGATCTAAAAGTGATAAAGTCTTGTTCTTGCTGGTCAGGGGAACGGGTTGGAAACGTAACGGTCTGTGATAGGGAATGAGATATAGAGAAGCTATGTGTTGTGGTACCAGCTGCGTCTGTGTAATTAGCGAATCCAAGCCAGTTACTGTGGTGGACATTGAAGACACCAAATACATGAACTTGTGCGCTAGTGTCGAGGGAAAGTGCTGTATCTATGCTATCAGAGACTTTGTTTATTAGGGTCGAGGGAGAGTGGCAGAGAAAATAAAAGTAATATTATGTTGCATGTTAAGTCTAAAGCACATAAAGGCTTGATCGTCCTATTCTAGCTTTCTTTCTCTAGTCAGGGGGAAGGTGTTTCGAATATAGACCCCCAACTGTGGTTAGGCCTTATGGTCTTCTATAGGCGAGGCAATATCAAGCAACAACACATTACCGCAACAAATTATATATATATATATATATATATATATATATATATATATAATTTTTGCCTACATAACCCTCGAAGTATAGCAAAGATGAGACTGGCAGTACCAAAGGGGTGACCATTTTGAAATGCTAGGCGCCTTATGTTTTGGAGAAACTCATGCATTTAGTATCAAGCTTGGTCGTCTTTACTCTGTATTGCCATCAGGACAAAGTGTTTCTGGGAGAGAGAGAGAGAAGAATAGATGCTAGTGCCCGACATTTTAAACAATGTCACAGCAAAAAAGTAAAAGGGGAGTTAACAACGCGGTAAAGACGAATAACTGTGCGTAGGTCTTATGGTCTTCCATAGGCGAAGCAATATCAAGTAACAGCACATTGCCGCAACAAATTATCATATTTTTAGCAAAATGCGCAGTTATTTATCAAATTTTTCGTTTTTGATATCGATTATTCAAAGCATTTCCTGTGCTATATTTAATTGTATATTAGCAATATTTGGCTCACAGAAAAAAATATTAATTAATTTTTCAAATATTTAAAAGCAATGTTTTCGTAAAAATAATTAAAAAAAATATAAGTTTTTGGCTAATCCGAAAGATAATAGTTTTTATAAACATATTCAACAAATTTCACACTTCAAAACAAAAAGGTGAAAAGTGAAACACATTCAAAATTCGGATTCTGTAACCTTAAAATTTCATACGTGCACAATTTTTTATTGTTTATTTGTTTATCTCCAATCTTCACCATGCAGCAGTGTCGGCTGATTATTTTAAGCATGTTTTTAACTACAAGCAAAAATCTATAGCAAAAAAATACATATAAATACTGATTATAAAATTAAAAAATATCCCTTTATAAAGCCCATTCTTCACTTAATAATCAGTGGAAATTTCGTATTAATTGGATAATAACTGGATTTTTGGTAGATTACTTACGCATTCCTTCCATTTTCGCTGTGCCTCTTCTATAATAATACACACGCAATATGCACATATTAAAATAGCATGTTTAAGCGTATTATACGACCGGATAACGCCGGGCGTCTATCTAATTAACAAATAAATTAATAGTTTGTTTTTTACATTCGGCTACTAGTGTGTGAATGGGAAAAAATCATTGCGGCATTCATTCGAATTTGAAAAATAATTTTGAGTGTTGAGAGCGCGGTTAATCTGTTTGCGGAAAGCGACTAATTAAATAAAAATAAAGATTCATAGACCAACAAAGAAAAGGAAAATTAGCCACGCAGGTGATGATCCGCTAACAATAGCCAGCGAAGATGTTTTTCGGTGGTGTAAAAATAATACCCATTTGTCTCTGTGTATGAATGGATATTCGAGGCGTTCGACTGAAAGGCGTCACCCCCAGAATCGGCACGTATTCATTCAAAAAGGCAACCAGGTATGTGAATGGCGTTGTACAATTCGAACGCGACTGCACGAACCTGAGTGCAACCATGTGTGTTTGTTTACTTCGATGTTCAAGCGAAACACATTTTGTTAACGCTTTTAATTTTTTTTTATTCATATCTCCAGACAGTTTCCGTTCGTTTCTTCCGTTAAACGGAAATTCTTTTTTTATTATTTGTTTCATTTTCTTTTTTAATAATTTGATCATCATCTTTTTTTTATTTTACTTTTAGTCCAAAGAAAATCTATTTTACTCCATAATTTATTTCTGGTTAAAAAAAACGAACATTTAATTTTTTTTTTTTTTTTTTTGCCTTATTTCATTATTTTCCGTCAATTTTCTTGACCTTTTTATATTTCTCCCTTTTTTTTTTGTGTTTTCTTTTCCACGACTCGATCTTTTCTGACATATTTTTCGTTTATTTTTCCAACTCTTTACGTTTATTTTCTATTTATTAAACTTGTGCGTCTTGCTTTAGTGGATATATTTGCAATTCCCCTAATTTATTTCGTTTTTTTTTCTGTTTTTCTTTCTTTTTTTTCCGGTCTATCTAATTTTGTTTTACTTTGTATTACTTGAAACGTTGGCACACTGTCTATTTTTTTCTTTCCAAATTTCACCTAATATTTTTGTTTATTTATTTTTATCAGTTTTAGCTTCTCACTTAATAGAATAATTGACACTGTCTGTGATTGAATAAGAAGCATGTCCACTTTACATCAACTTAATTTAATTTTATTTCATACCTTATATAATACTAGCGAGATTACGGAGAAATTCCACGGAGTTTTCTACAGCAATTTATATAATTTATGAGTCATGCCACATAAATCAATAAATATCCGTCATATAATATTTTAACGACCTTTTATTCTGTAATCATTTACTGAGTATGAGAGATAGATCGATCGATAGATAGATCGATAGATAGATAGAGAGTAAGAGAGAGAGAGAGATAGAGAGAGATAGAGAGAGAGAGGGGGGGGGAAGAGTGAGAGAAAGCGTGAACAAGACAGTAA
>NC_136490.1:144378017-144490517 GCF_053919585.1 Euprymna scolopes | reverse complement strand
TCTGAGAAATCAATCTTGGAGCGAGCACTTGATCATTGTATATGATACATAAATTTTCGCATATTCCAGTCAGTTCGTGTTTACTACTAAAACACTGAGTTAGTAAAGACGTTAAGAATATAATTCTCCTCTCCCCAATTGAACATTTTAATATGTTATAATATATCTTTATTGTGGTCTCTTCGTCTTACTAGATTCCAAGACAGGAATACATCTAGTCTGGTTGAGTATTCAGGTTAGTAGTGTTTCTTGAGGTAACATTAGTTGTAGAAGGTTCATCATTCCTCGTAAAGACAGTGTGTGTAAGCAATGCTGAGGGGGGTCTTATTTGGGCTACAAGTACTATGTCATTAGGAATATTTAGTCAGTGCTTTTTTTTCGGAAAAGTATCCTCATGCAAAGTTATCCTGAAAAAATCCAAAACAGAGAAATCTTAGACACTCGGGGATAGTATTGTAGCCATTCAGGTTCTCTCCTGCCTACACTCTAGTTTCTCTTAAAATATCTGCATAATATCTGGACCTTATCGTATAGTGTGTATATAAACGGACCTCCATATATGTCTCTGTAATGCAGGTATCATCTGCTCTGTTAACAGTATGCATAAAATACATACTTCTGTTCTTCCTCTCTGTGAGTGCGTGCGTGCGTTTGTTACACTTCATCGAACGAGACACTGAAGGTATGATATACAGTTTTTAAACAATGTATATGTAACATTCTCGTCTGCGTAGCATAGACAAAGAGAAACATACATGTTTCACTATTGTACCTGTTTTGATTGTTTTGTAAAATCATAAAAGAAGATATCTCTTTATGATGGAACCAATGGTTATATTTGATACGTTATTTACTTTTGTTGTAAGTGTTGGAGCTTACAACGTTCCCTTGGTTTCTAAAGCTCTTTGAAAACGCGTTCCTTCAAGCTCCCGGAACTCAGCAGAAAAATATTCTGAGCTAGTATCTTCGGTAGCTCGGACTCAACTCCTGCCTCTCGAAGTTTAACTGACTCATTGTCTGCTTGGAAAACTCTAGATAGAAGCAAGAAACGCTGTTTCTGTTTATGTCACTTTTGTTATTAACTGTAAATCTGACTTGAAACTAAATTCCAAAGGTCTTATGTATTGTAAACATTATTTTATTTGCTCAAGCTGAATTCGGTCTATCATTTTGTTTATGTCAAATCATACATGGTTTAAACTATTTATAACCTTTTATTATGTTTGACTTACATATCGAAATCCTTTGTCATTGTAACCTCTTTTCTCTTATTTTTTTACAATATTTATGTTCAATAACATTGTATATTAGATCGTTTATCGAGAGCTGTTATTTCATGAAAACACTAAAACTCTAGCCTATAGGCCTAAAAGACTCTAAATCATCACCACCCTCGTCTTTATCGAGTGGTTTCTTTCTAAAACATTTTTGTTAATTAAAGGATGAAAATATATTCAAATACTTATATTTAGCAAATTTTTAGATGATGTTTGATAATTCGTATAACTTTGATTCTTCAGATTACTATTCTCATCTTGAGTGTTATTTGCACAACATTCTTCAAATGCATCTTGTCAAATTCAGAAATCGTTTTTGAATAACAAGTGAATCATGCATAATTTCGAACATAAGTCTTTCTTAAATTTATATGGCGTAGCTTGCTCTCGTTTGCTAAGGCATAGTTGGATAGAAGTCTTAAGTTATTCTAATTATATTCCCCGCACTTTAGATTTAATTAAATTGAACATATTTGATATATCATAACAAATACTAGACTCAAGATATACTACTACTTAGCTTAAATCCATTACATGATTTTCATTCTATAAATTTCAGATTATAAGGCTAATAGCACACACACATACACACGCATATATATATATGTATATATGTATATATATATATATATATATATAATGTATGCACATATAATATTATAAGGTAATGAAATTTATGTATAGATTTTTACTTTCTACATTCATAGTACTCAATATTTTAATAAAACTAGCTGGGAAGTTATAAATATACAAATATTTACGAAAAGTGTGTTCGCCACTTACGAAATCGCCAGGTAAGATGCTGTTAAGTATTCCTATGTTGATGAATGGATGAAACGTGCACGTTAGAGATATGTATTTGTTTGTATGCTTTTCTATATATATGTATAGTAGAACCCCGGTATACAGCATAAAACATTAGTAACAAAATACAGTACAGTATATAAAACACATGTATATAATTAAATAAGATTATAAAGAACACCGTAAGACGGAACAAATACCGTAACCAGGGTCAGGGAAAACATCGTAGTCCACACTGTAACCTGAAAAACCGTATCCTAGGGTCACTGTATCTCGGAGTTCTACTGTATATATATATATATATATATATATATATATATATATATATATATATATATGCGTGTGTGTGTCTGTGTTTGTGTGTGTGTGTGTGTGTGTGTGTACTTTTAAATACATTGATACCATCAGCTTTGAAGTCAATATTTTTAAAAGTGCTCAGTGTGTGCGTCTGTTAGAATTGTTTGCGGTAGAATTAAGTATAAGTTTGTCTAGAGAAAACAAGACCAGCGGAGAAGGTAGATACAAATTTATGAGAGGTGAGAATTATGAGTAAAATTCTTTTATGACATTGGCATCATTGTTTTGTAACGTACATCCATAAAAAATGAACATCGGGATATTTTGAAAAATCCTTTATGCCAACTTTTAATCTGCATCATCCCGGCACACAGGGGTAAAGTTATTTGTTTTTTACAAGGTATATGGCGGACAGCACGACGCCATATTGATTGATACTGATAATAGGTAGTTGGTAGAATTTGATTCTTTAAGAAAGTGGTTCAAGAAGAAATTGTCTACATTATACTTTAAAACGACTATGTTGCCGTCAGTTAGAAAGCATCCCCACAATATTGTGTTCCACAGACCGGCAGTTGTAGAGAAAAGCATTAGCTCGTGGAGGTTTTACTTAGTTTTAAGAAGAGAGAGAGAGAGAGAGGGAGAGGGGGGAGAGAGAGGAAGAGAGAAAGAGAGAAGCAGAAAGATAGACAGAGATATACAAAGAGATACTATTGCAGTGGTTTCAGTTAGACGAGTTTATCTTGTAAATCCTTTGCAGGGGATAATATATTTAAACATTAAAAGGCATATTCTAGACGACCGTTGTCCGTCTACATTTTCCTGGTAAAACAAAAGTAGAAACTGCTCAACGCGAGTGTTTAACAAGAAAGAGATTCTAGCCTCTTACAAATTCGGTGTATTTAGTCCACTTTTTAAATTAGCGAGATGTAACACGATGTCTAGTAAAAACTGCTCTCCCAGAAGTGGGGCATCGGACAGAATTACACATCTCCCTCGATACTTGACCCACAGCCCGCCCTCAGGCATCAACGAATAACTCTTATCCGTACCCTTATGTATGCAATATCACGCATGTTGGCTGCCTAAGGCACATGGACTTATATTACGAAATTCAACTCCAGAAATCTCTATTCGCTTTACATCATTCTACGCTTGGGGCACAGTTGAAAGTAATATAGCATTCAACATAAACATACACAGTTCTGCTTTGCGATAAACTTGGTGTACGCCGCGTAATAGAGATGAACTGTAATCTTTAATAAGAACGGGTATTCGTAATAACGAAAATATTATTTTAAAGATACTATTTTTATAGAGATTTAAAGACATATCGAAAACATTTTTTACTTAATTTTAGCTTACCCCGTTCGCTAAGCATATATGAATGGACACCTATTTACCAAGCTTAAAAGCCAATCAATGATAACCGGTTTGATTGGCAGTAAAACTAAATCACTTGCCAAGGTCGTAGGAAAAATTGGTAGACTATTCCACCGTTTCAGAAGGTATCTCACTTCCGGTTAAATCCTCTACCTGTATGAGCACCAAGTACGCCCTAAGATGGAGAACTTTTGACACATTTAGAGGGAATCTGCTCAGAGCACCCGTTCTTATCTTGACAAGGTACAAAACCAACTGAAATATGCTGGCCAATATCCTTTTCTCGTTACTATCCGTGGGGATTCATAAACTCCTAACGGGATGTTTACCCGTTGGCTGTCACAAACAAAGTGCGAAAACGCGTCACTACGCATGGGGTCGACGCACCCATCCGGTCAAAAAAAAAAAAAAGAAACTAGAAAAATAATAAAAATTAATTAGGCAATGGAAGCGGGGCCCGCTAAAAACAAAATTAAGAACCAGGGTGTCTGTGGGAGTCAGTTAAAAATGAATAAAAGCCGAGCATTTTTGTAATACGAGAGAGAAGGAAACCGCAAACTAAGAGGATATCGTACGGTGTGGTCAGGAGATAACTCAGCTCCCCTTCGATGTTAAAAGCTATAAACACTAAAAAGGAATAAGTACAGTTTACGAACATTCTTTGCTTTTTTACCATTTATACTGTAATGTTATGTTATGACCCTTTAGGCTGTGATCATAGCGTAGTATCTGTAAACTGTGGCAAGCGGGATCAATGGTCAAAACATTATTATTATTATTATTATTATTATTATTGTTATTGCATTCTTATTAATTGATTTGAGCGATGGAGGGTCGCTGGATCAGTTATTATGATTAAAAGAATAAACAATTAAATTGGGGAGGAAATGATTGACGTGTGATTCGCAAAAGGAATGTGAAAATAGAAAATAGATCTAAACATTATTTTGTGGTTTTGAATAAACAAATAACTAGTTGTGGACATTTGGTAGGTCTGAGACACGTAATTATGTGACGTAAGAGAACACGTGATGTAGTTAGTTTTGGAGAGATTGAGAGAGTTGAGAATTGACCACCAGAGCGGACAGACGTTTATACATGGTAGACAGACAGCTAGGGAGCGAGCTGGAAGAACATGTAGACGAACTGGAGATCCTGTGAAAACCATTTGAGATAACTGTACTAAATTTATATTATAAAAATATAAAGTGCTGTTTTATGGTTTCACAAATAAGAACAGATGTCTCAATCGCTTCATGGTTCGTCACGGAGCAGCGGGAAGATACAGAAGAACTCTTCAAGAAAAAGGTATGAAGCATATATTATTCTTCTTACATATGAACTGCAAAAATATCCCGTGTGATAAGTCTGAGACAACATGATTCAGTTTACACGTCAATGTCATGTCTTCCTGGCTAAACAACATACACACGATTTATACGTTTATTATCTGTCTGTTAAAAGAACAATATCTTACATCCACTAGATAACTCATGGCACGTTTTAATATATCATCTCCTCCAATATAAATCAATATACAACACATTTATATATTTTGGTGTCCGTTGACCGGTTCGCATCGACGATGCGATATCGAACCTGGGTTGTGAAAAATACAACGTGGAAGCAGGTCCTGAAAATGGAATGGAGATTTCGTGTCAAGGAAAAAAAAGAAAAGAAAAACACATAAAACACAATAAAATTTCTGAAAAAAAAGAAAAAGAAAGAATAATAGAAAAAAGCAATATACACGTACAACTTTTTCACATAGAAAGAAAAGAAAGATATACAGACACACAGATGCAAAACTTTATATATAGAAAATAGTTAAGAAAAAATATTTATCGTATTAGAAATGAGCTCGTTATGAACAAAAGAAAAATATCACAATGTAAAAATTAGAAGGAAAAAAAATTACGCTATTCTGTTTAAAACAATGGACCGATGATATATATATATATATATATATATATATATATATATATATATATATATATATATATATATGAAATTGTTTTGAATTGTGTCAATCATGATTGAAATATTTACAGAAGTTTATAGAGAAATGGTCATCGGTTGTTTTGAACTGGTTTAAATAATATTATCATCAACAAAAGATTAGATTGAAATTATTCGAACGGTCCATTTTATTTTTCGTCAGCTTTTAAAAGTACTACAAAGTAATACTAACGGGTTACTTTGTACTACTTTTAAAAGCTGACGAAAAATAAAATGGACCGTTCAAACAATTTGAATCTAATCTTTTGTTGATGATAAAATTATTTAAAGCTTAATTGCTTATAGTTTGTTATAAACACAAACAAAACCTATAGTTTCTATTGCTGTTTTATCGCTATTTTTATGGTAGCCGAAATAGCTTCTAGGGTTATAATCAGGATTCGGTTCTGGGGTTCGGGAAGGAGTGAGTCACTCTCTCGACAACAGCGCGTTTCTGACCCATTCTTTTCCAATCGACCACACCTGGCCTCTCGCCACCAATGTCACACCGCACAATCCGAACGTCAGCAATACAAAATTCTTTTCAAGAGAAGATGTTCACGACTTTTTTATCTCTCCTCCTCCAGGGAATTTTTCCCTGCTTTTATATCCTCCTATCTAGAAAAAAAGGAAGAGACAGGGGGAAAAATAGCTTCTCCCATCATGTTCTGCCTTCCCAAGATGCCCTTCGCGTATACAAATGCGCTGGCCATCCTTTCCTTCTTCTTTCCCAAAGAGCGATGCAGATACGCCTGGTACGTTTTTTTTTTCTTTTCTAACCATATACCCCACATTAGTATTAAGATAGACTGAGCGTTACTCTATAGTCATCTCTGCAAAACATTCACGGTTAACACCTGCCTAGTTATAATTACAAGCAGCAATTTTCTTTACTATCTGTCTGTACCGAAAATTTCATTAGCAAACCTTTTTTTCCCTTGAACCGCTTGTTTGTGGAACACAATACCTCAAAATTGCTTCACGGATGATTCTACTTAAATAATTAATTTCTACTCAATTTCTACCACTGTTCATCAGGGTACCTTCTTCCCTGACATTCATTAACATTTACACTTGAATGGCACCCAAACCTTGGTAAGTGGTGACTCTATGAAGAATACCATAATTGAATAAACTGAAGGAATGCGCATAATTTGCTTACAATAACGTTTTATTGACATTAAATTTTATTTAAAAACATTGTTATATGCACCTACGCAGTCCAAAATAACGTGTTCCATAGTTGGAAAGTACATGAAAAGAAATTTACTCGAAATTACATTTGATGTTACACCCATGGAGGAAGACTACATTTCTTTTTAGTTGTAAAAGCATACGAATACTTGCACTAATGACTTACAAAAATTGTTGTAGGTCAGCCGAGCAACTTCCATAGAAACAGAGGTAGGGAATGATTAACAATGTTATTAGAAATTTAATTGTGAACTCTATGTTGTACGGATTCAAAACAAGAATCAGTGTCATGGATTGCACGACCCCAGATATGGTAGCATTATCATATCCTACGATGAATCGAATTCTTTTATAGGTAGAGCGTTGTGTCAGAACTCAGGTATTTTCTTGATTGGAAATACAAGCTCTAAACTGTTTTTTATTTTTTTTGCATAGCCGATCGATCGAGTAATAAAAAGGGGCGAAGGAGGATTATATAACTGCGTTTACTTTTCAAAATTACAATTAATGTGACCTTATTTTATTGCCTTTTTACCCCAAAAGTCTCGGTGCCACGTTTATGTAGAGGGTTACCATTTTGGACATTATTAAGGAGTTGAGCAGCAAGATGTCTGTTTACATTACACTTAAACTCCTACATGTCAGTGTAGTCAGGGAAGCAGGAGCCCAGGAGGGAATTCCAAAGTCTAACAATTCTGGAGAAGAAACAATTAGAGTCGAGGGCTTTCTGGCATCTGGGAAGCTCGACTGTGTAGGGGTGGGGCTCTGCTGGTTGTTGGGTTCATCGGGTTGCCCGGGTGTTTTGAGGTGTGGGGTGAGCAAATAAAAAATGGTAGTAGGCAGATAGGCCCCTACCTGTATCACGAAGGAGGAAATAACCGTAAAAAAAAAGAAAAACGTGACGTCCTTACTGTTGCGCCCATCGCCAAACCAGAAGTGGCGAAGGTTTAAATTAAAAGCTAATTAACGAAAAGAGACTTTCGAAGATATCAACGACAAAAGCGATCCCTCCCTGTAGAAAAGTGACCAGTTGAAGGTGAAGGAATTAACGTTTTTAGCCAATTTTTCGATAATCGACGTCTGAAGGGTCGCGCTTACAAAGATATACCGATATCGTAAATATTCGTCGCCTCTGTCAAAAGTTTTAGGCAGACATACAAACAAACATACATACATTTAAACAGTTAAATTTATCTTATAGAAGATGGCAAATGTTACACTATTTCAAACTATGATTACTGAGTGCCCTCCAAAAGCAAAAGCTAAATGGAGGCCATCTTGAACATATGCTGTAGAACGGAGAAAAAAGGCCACAGACCCTAGTGTTTTGAATATAATAAACTAGTTATGACCAAAGTTTCATTTCATTCGGACAAAACTCTAAGAAACGGGGACTAATTAGAGTTGGGGCCCGTTTTTTTGGGTCACCCTGTATTATTCAATTCAAGTATTGTATGGTACGGATTACAGGTGCAAGTTCTTCTCTACACTTGCATTACACTTATTTATTTTTTTTATTATCGTAATTTTTGTTCCTATATTTTAATAGTTTTTTTTTTTCTAATTTAGTTATTTATTAAATGTACGATTATATTATATTTGATAAGTCGGAAATAATAAATACATTTTTAAGAAGTAAAAATAGCGATAAAATACATCCATATAATGTCGAATTTGTTCTAATTTATCATCATTTGTTTAATAGACGTTGTCGCAGTTAATGTCACGATTTAAAATATGTGCATTCAATTATAGTCACAAAATGTCTACGTATGCGAAATATGATATACAACTGTAAGGAAAAACGTTCCGATTTTAATTAACCCAAGTTTCAAGGGAGAGATTTCCTAAAAACGCCAAAATACCTGCCCTTGAAAAGAAAGTGTTTATTAAATATCAATTAGAAAAGATTAAGCATTTTTCCAAATTCGTTCAACAGTAAACATATATCATTATTATCCTTTGGCTTTTCCTCATTGGATAGGCCTGGAAGTAATTGATCACATAATTCTTTCCTGGTAAAAACGGCTTGAGTTTTCTCTTAAATTTTATAGTTTTGCCAGGGTTTTAATGGCACATATAGAATATGTTTCTATGAGAGGCAAGTATTAAATCGAACACTCTATTTTCATTGACTACAGATTTGGCAACTATCCTTATTTTGGGTTCAACTTGGTTTGGCATTTCATTATGAACAGACAGATACTGAGGAGCCTTGGTAAATTGTGCAACTTTATTATGAAAATCATTTTAAAACATTTAATGAAAGCATTATTTTACGAAATGGATCTGCCAACTGACCACTTCTATCATTATGTTCTTTTGTAATATGAAAAGTCTCATGTCTATGCTGATAAACAAGACAGAATAGACCACTCGAATAGCAACATCCGGAGTGTTAGTGATGAATTACGGCCTGATTTATTACGTTGTTAATATTAAACCGCTATATTAAGCCATATACGCGCAAGTCGTATTAGGCATATGAGAAAAATTGTATTCAAATTATAAATTTCAACCATTGTTTTGTGATTAATTTTAATTTAAAGTGTGCCGCCTCTAAAAACAACTTTTCTTTACACATTATGAACATAAGAGATTTTAATGTAAAAAGATACAATAAAAAGCTTCAGCTGAAGAATCATATTGACGGTCGAATATGTTAAAGCAGAATGAAAACTAAATTACATAGTCAATCTATCTAAACAAGTATTAACACTCTAATATTACACAAAAGTAATTTTTTAAATGTCTAAAAACCTATTAAAATATTTTCAATGGAACGGGTCGAGATTGAATGAGAATCAACAAATGGTACACTCTGTCATTATTTTATTCTTATCGAAATCGTTGAAATCACACATTTTTCAATCAAATCCTTCGGTTGCCAGTTCTAGTTGGGGACCCTCCCCGCGGTGTACCGGAAAAAAGATTCACATGCCTCCCCGCAGTAGCTTAGTACATGACATAGTATAGTCGACATTGCACTGTATAAGACTTTCTGTTTATTTTATAACATTATTTTTAAATAGTTGCTCAAATTAAAGTTTAAAATTCAAACATCAAGTATCATGGTTCAATTGCGCTCTAAGAAATCGATTCAGTTTCGAAAGACAAATGATACTACTTTTTGAGGCAAGGGTCGCCGAATCTCACAACCACAACTCTCCTGAATCTGCACTGTTTCAGTCCAGTGGCAAGGAGAAATCCAGGACGATTGAAGACACTGTCGGGATAAGCGTAGAGCACATACATCACCCAGAAGTCCCAAATGGTCCCCTATTTAGTACTGACAAGATAAAACGTCGCTGAACTTCGGTGATTTAACGGAGACCGGCGTGTCAACGTGATTATGCAGCATTGTGCTATAAAAAGAAACATTCATTTCAAACGTGCTCCTGTCTTGATTTTATACGACGGGCCTTTCTTGTGCAGTGCTCAAACTTATCAAATGCACTCGTGATTATAAGTTGTATTAAAGTGTTAATTTTGGTAAAAAATAAAGCATTTCTTTAATGGGAATTTTTCAGTTATCAATTTTCGATATTTATCTGACGCATTTCGATGCAAACACCTACATAACAATTCCTAGAATCATCAAGTGCCTTCGTGTAAAATTACAAAAAAAATAAAATAAAATAAATAAAATAAAATAAAAAAAACAACAACAGCAACAACAAAAACGGTCTAGCCATTTTGGAGTCTATAAGGAACAAACCAACGTATTCATACACAAAATTTTCTTTAAAATAATAGTTCATATTTAAACTCCCGACAGACTGTAATCGTGACACCCTGCACTGATGATTCTCAAAAGGATGAAGCATTAGTGTATGTAGGTATTTACAAATTATTATAGTAATAATTAAAAGTATATATATATATATATATATATATATATATATATATATAGAGAGAGAGAGAGAGAGAGAGACACACACACACACAGAGACACAGAGAGAGAAAGAGAGAGAGAGAAAGAGAGAGAGAGAGAGAGTGTGTGAGAGAGACACACTGTCATGCTTATTAGAAATTAAGTTCGTCTTTATTAACTATAAATACGTATAATTGTTTTGCTCCATTCCTCATATTCTGTATAATATCATCGTAGTTTCTGCTTACAGTAATGATCATATTTATTGGCACGGTTCAATAAAAACCGTCTTTTTGTCTTAAAAATCCTTCAGAAAAGGGGTAAATTAAAGGAAATAACAAAGTATAATATATATATATATATATTGAACTGATCTTTCCAACTCATCAATCGAATTTTAAAAAAATGAATAATAAATAAATTACAAACGATATTTTAAAATCCCCTTGTTTAAATTTATTGGCACGATAATTCGAATGATCGATTGTATGACCTTTAGCCTTAATTACTTGCTGTTGTCGTTTATTATAGTCTTCCACTAACTTGTAGCATTCTTCAGCAGTAAATTTAGCCCATTTCTCTTGACAATAATCATCTAACTGAGCGAGATTCTTAGGCTTCCTCTCCATTACCTTCAATTTTAAAATCCTCCACAAATATTCAATGGGATTGAGGTCCGGGCTCTGGAATGGCCGCTCCAAAACATTGATATTGTTGTCCTCAAACCATTGTTTAGTCAGATAAGCCGAATGCTATATTATCTTGCATGAAGCACCAATGTCGATTAAGTAACAGCTCACTAGCAAAGTCCTTCAGGTTTTCGTTAAGTATTTTAACATAATTCTCCTTTTCATGATGCCTGTGACCTTAACAAGTCGTCCTGGTCCAGTAGCAACAAAGCATCCCAAAACATCAAACTGCGTCCGCCGCGCTTCCCAGTTGGTATGGTGTTCGTAGGCAATTTCCTGTAAACGTAAGAAACACTCTTATGACTGATTAACTCAAATTTCGTTTGGTCGGACCATATAACATGTTTCCAGAAGGTAGCACCTTTATCAATATGGCGCTTTGCGAACTCTAGCCTTGCTTTTAGATGCACAGGTTTCAATGAGGGAGTCTTCCTCGGGCGACATTCTTTCAAACCAGCTCTATTCACAACTCTACCAACTGTGTGTTGAGACACGTTCACTCCAGAGCTTCTCTGTTCCTCTACAATCTCCCCATCAGTGATTCTTGGGTTTTGGTTGACACGTCAAACTATTTTTTTGCTCTGCTCTCGCGGACAGTAGTCTTTTTCTCCCCCGATCTTCCAGATTCATAACGTGACCTTGCGATTTGAAGTTCTTTATGATGGCTCGAACGGTGGATTCGGAAAGGTTTAGCTTCTTTGAAATCTTATAGCCTCCCCCTTTGGAATGATACGCTATCACACGTTTCCTGAGGTCTTCGCTGTGTTTCTTAGCCTTAACCAGAACAAGAATTCCTTGACTTAAATTGATTCAAAGCAAACCCTGTCTAAAAATTATCCGAAAAAGAAAAAATGTAAAAAAAATATACCATAAATAAGCATAATAAGGCTACAAAAATGTAACGAAACCATGTCAAACATGAAACTAGTTATAATTATACTGGTAATAGATGAAAATAATAAGCCGTGCCAATAATTTTGAACACGGTAATTTAGAAATTTTGTTTGTAATTTATTTAGTATTCAATTTTTTTAAATCCAATTGTTGCATCGGAAAGACAGTTCAAAATACATATGATACTACATAATAACTTTCGATTCTGACTATTTTTATGAGATTTTGTTAAGAAAATCTGATCTTTATTGGAACGTGCCAATAAATATAATCATGACTTTACATGTTTTTCCTCGTCTTTAAAAACCTAGGGAAAACTTCAGCGCAAAATATGTATTAAAAAACAAATACAACAAGAACCACATTGTCCTACAGGCATTCCCTCTCACTAACAGTCTGATACAGTCATATTTTTTTACCTTTGATATTCGAATACACACACGCATACGCACACACACACACACACACACACACACACACACACACACACACACACATATATATATATATATATATATATATACATACAAGGTGAGTTTTAAAATAAATGACCTCTTATTTTTTTATTCGCCTGAATGGATAAAAGGAGATTACAAACTGCATTGTTATGATGATTACACTTATGCATTTATGACTTGACACTTTCATTTTTCTTATGAGAATATTGGCGGTGTGAGACTCTAAGAAAACAACCACCGTACTTTATCATGACAAAGGTTCATACAAAATTTCAGCTAAATACACCTGCAGTTTTTTAGCAAAGTTAACTACCAGAATGGTAGATAGAAATAAAGAGTCAGAGATAGATAGATAGATAGATAGATAGATAGATAGAGATAGAGAGAGAGAGGGGAGAGAGATAGAGATGGAGAGAAATATCAAGAGAGATAAACTACTAATTATTTGTTGGTTACAATGGCTCAAAGCCTCCCGAAAATAACAGTTAATGAACTTTTCAGTTGGAATATTATCCAAACCATGAAAAGGATCGAAATGGATATATTGAATTACTTAAGAAGATGAGTCGATGAGAATGTTTGCCTAAGACTTATAAAATAACCATATTATACATTGGGGAGAAGCAATCTTGTTACAACATTTTCAGCATTTGTAGCTGGAGAGTTCTTCTAGATATTATTTGATGGGAAAATCAGAGACTAAAACTCAGTTAAGCAGATTACATGGTATGCAAATAGAATAGATAAAGATGAAGCAACTCACCTGTTGCAAATAAAGGTATGTCGGTAAGAAACAAAGACATCCCATAATTGATTGAGAAATTCTGTCAAGAATGCTTTTAGTAGCACCGTTCCCCATGTGCCAGCAGTATATCATCATGCGACCTATCTGACTCTTATACAGAGAGAGGATTTCATTTCTAGTGAGATATTTTCTGGAACGATAGAATGATCAACCACAATTCTAGTTTGGTCAAAAACAGATCTAGTATGTCTCACATATCAGTTCTGCACTAAAAGGCGCTGATGAAAGAAAACTGCGCCATTCAAGGAGAGATCTAATTATTGAAATGAGAAAAAATAGCAAATAGTAAAAAGAAGAGAAGTTTGTTTTTTTAATGAAACATTTGGAATTGTCCTAATAATTAGTAACATCGTAGTTACTTTATCATTTTAATATGGGGATTGTGTTTTTACTTTAATATAGGTATTATTTTTTTATTTTAATATGGGTATCATTTTTTATATTAATATGGGTATTATTTTTTTTATTTTAATATAGGTATTATTTTTTTTATTTTAATATGGGTATTATTTTTTATTTTAACATGGGCATTATTTTTTTATATAAATATGGGTATTATTTTTTATATTAATATGTGTATTATTTTTTTATTTTAATATGGGTATCATTTTTTTATTTTAATATGGGTATTACTTTTTTATTTTAATATGGGTATTATTTTTTATTTTAATATGGGTATTATTTTATTATTTTAATATGGGTATTATGTTTTTATTTTAATATGGGTATTATTTTTTATTTTAATATGGGTATTATTTTTTATTTTAATATGGGTATTATTTTATTATTTTAATATGGGTATTATTTTTTTATTTTAATATGGGTATTATTTTTTTATTTTAATATAAGTATTATTTTTTATTTTAATATCGGTATTATTTTTTATTTTAATATGGATATTATTGTTTATTTTAATATGGGTATTATTTTTTATTTTAATATGGGTATTATTGTTTTATTTTAATATGGGTATTATTTTTTATTTTAATATCGGTATTATTTTTTTATTTTAATATGGGTATTATTTTTTATTTTAATATCGGTATTATTTTTTTATTTTAATATGGGTATTATTTTTTATTTTAATATGGGTATTATTTTTTATTTTAATATCGGTATTATTTTTTTATTTTAATATGGGTATTATTTTTTATTTTAATATGGGTATTATTGTTTTATTTTAATATGGGTATTATTTTTTATTTTAATATCGGTATTATTTTTTTATTTTAATATGGATATTATTGTTTATTTTAATATGGGTATTATTTTTTATTTTAATATGGGTATTATTGTTTTATTTTAATATGGGTATTATTTTTTATTTTAATATGGGTATTATTTTTTATTTTAATATGGGTATTATTTTTTATTTTAATATGGGTATTATTTTTTATTTTAATATGGGTATTATTTTTTATTTTAATATCGGTATTATTTTTTTATTTTAATATGGATATTATTGTTTATTTTAATATGGGTATTATTTTTTATTTTAATATAAGTATTATTTTTTATTTTAATATCGGTATTATTTTTTATTTTAATATGGGTATTATTGTTTATTTTAATATGGATATTATTGTTTATTTTAATATGGGTATTATTTTTTATTTTAATATCGGTATTATTTTTTATTTTAATATGGGTATTATTTTTTATTTTAATATGGGTATTATTTTTTATTTTAATATGGGTATTATTTTTTATTTTAATATGGGTATTATTTTTTATTTTAATATCGGTATTATTTTTTTATTTTAATATGGATATTATTTTTTATTTTAATATGGGTATTATTTTTTATTTTAATATAAGTATTATTTTTTATTTTAATATCGGTATTATTTTTTATTTTAATATAGGTATTATTTTTTATTTTAATATGGGTATTATTTTTTATTTTAATATGGGTATTATTTTTTATTTTAATATGGGTATTATTTTTTATTTTAATATGGGTATTATTGTTTATTTTAATATGGGTATTATTTTTTATTTTAATATCGGTATTATTTTTTTATTTTAATATGGATATTATTTTTTATTTTAATATGGGTATTATTTTTTATATTAATATCGGTATTATTTTTTATTTTAATATGGATATTATTGTTTATTTTAATATGGGTATTATTTTTTATTTTAATATGGGTATTATTGTTTTATTTTAATATGGGTATTATTTTTTATTTTAATATGGGTATTATTTTTTATTTTAATATGGGTATTATTGTTTTATTTTAATATGGATATTATTTTTTATTTTAATATCGGTATTATTTTTTATTTTAATATGGGTATTGTTTTTTTATTATAATATGGATATTATTTTTTATTTTAATATGAGTATTATTTTTTTATTTTAATATGTATATTATTTTTTTATTTTAATTATTCAGACTTAAAAACTTAATCATGTCTATTCTCTATGAAATAATGTTATAGACCCGTGCTAGGTGCCACAAATGAAAGAAACCACAAGTAGTGTTAAGTGTATGAATATAATATGCATTTATCATAAAGCATACAGGAGCCACTAAAGTGGTATGAGGGGAACGTATTTGTAGCATGCGGTTAAACATGGTATGAATGTCTCCATTTGGTCTCTGAAACCAGTGGCATTCATAGGACTGGTTGATTCATCTTAGTTCTCAAAAAGGGGTGATTTGTACCCCACAACAAATAACTATTGAAGCAAAACACTTGTTCAATACCTTTACATATTTTCTGAATATACAGCCTGTCCTCTTTTAAAAATCCAAAATTTTAAATCGATTTCATGGATTACACATTCTTTCCTATCTGATATCTTATCCTATCCGATAGCTGGTTCAGTTCCAATCATTGTATTCGCAAGAACAAGAATTTTTTTACAATGTTTCTTACATTTTGTTACAAATGCAAATTTCATACGGCGCTGAAAAACGGTTGGTAATACATATTTAGTTTACTTTACCTTTTTTGCCATGCTCAGTCGCATTAAGAAAATGAACAAAACAGTACTTAGTAAATTTGGCTGAATAATTACGATAAGTACCTTTTTTATTTTCTGATAACATTACTTAAAACGATAGCACTTAGTGAACTACATAATCTTGTACTTAACACATGTTCTTTGCTCTAATGTCGAAGAAATATTATTATTGCATTTAAAAATACATATTAATTCATGTTTGTTGATTATTTACTTAACTTCAAACAATAACTAAGCTTTGTTTGTATGAGAAAAAATATTCTCAATTTTTAAAGTCGGATACATATAATATTACAAACAGATTAACCATGCCGTATTATATAAATAACAGATTTAACTAAATACACATTCTGTTAATATATTGCAATCAGTTTAGTATAATATCATGGGCAAAATTATAAAAAAAAACGTTTAAATTTTATCTGTTTATAAAAAACCAATCAAACATAAGAACAGGAAAAAAGTTAATTACCTGAAAAACAGTTTTACACTATTTTCTGCATCTTTATGAAAATTTATATCAGTATTTAATGATACTAAAACTTATGTTTAGAATCTGTATTGAAATTCTGATCAAAATGCATCACATGATTCTGATGCTAGAAAATATCCAAACTATAAAGCGTAAGGTAAAGGAATCTTGAGGAAAAAAAAATGAAATTCTTATATTTCTTGATTTAATTGTTTTCATATGACTATGTATATATAATTTTTATTTAAACGGAAATATTTGAATTTTTAATGGCTAGTGGACCCCAGATTATACTCATTAAAACTCTTTTATTACTCCAAAGAATGTGTAATCGGGGGCCTATTTATTCAGTAATGTTTAATACTTAATCTTGAACATCAAAAATGTCACATAGTTTCGAACGTAGACGTTTTATGATCATCAAACGTTGTAGGCTGTTGACTTTAAATGCTTTATTCCAAATTCTTGGATATTGTTTTGCTTGCGTATATCTTTTAGCATTAATACCAATCTCTGTAAATCCCTAACTGTGCATGAAACGGATACCATAATACTTAATTAGCCGTAACTAATACTATAAAAGGTTCATACAAAATTTTAACCAGATCGGGCTAGTAGTTTCTGAAAATACTACTCGATAAATGTGGAGTTAAGGTGATTAATCCTTATTAATCCCTAATTATGCAATAACCTTATATCATAATACTTAGTTTGCTGCATCTTTTTCATAACAAAGGACAAAAAATCAGCCAAATCGGCCTAATTGTTTCCGAAAAAGCATATAACAGTCAGACAGACAGAAAGACCAAGAGAATTTTGAATATATATATATATATATATATATATATATATATATGTGTGTGTGTGTGTGTGTGTGTGTGTGTGTGTGTGTGTGTGTGTGTGTGTATACGAGGGGAGTTCAATAAGTAATGCCTCTGACCCACTTCCAGTTGATCTAGTTAAAATTTGGCATGCGCAATGATTTATATGTCTATGGATTATGTGGCAAATTACAGCTCTGAACTAATTGGAGTTTCTGTTTTACAGGCGTTTGAACTGAGCCAGGTGTGAAATGGAGCCCGTTGAATGTCGAGCAGTGATCCGGTTTTTTGTATTTGAAAGGATGCACACCACAGGAGACTTTTGATGAAATGAAAGAAACTTATGGTGATAATGCCCCATCATATGACCTTGTAAAACGCTGGCATCGTGAATTCAAACATAGACAGAAGTCTGTGGAAACGGCTCCCAGACCTGGTGCCCCCTTCCGCCATTGATAAGGACTCTGTCCGTTAAGTTGAGGCTGCTATTTTGGAAGATCGGCGCATTACTATTCGCCAAATAGCCCAAGATGTCTAGATTAGTACAGGGTCTGTGGAAACTATCATTCATGACCATTTGCATATGCATAAGGTGTCTGCCAGATGGATTCCCAGGTTGCTCACACCATTCTAGAAGCGAGAACGCGTCGAGTGCTCGAGGATGAATTTGGAGATGTGCCAAGAAGATGAGTCAAAGTTTTTCAAAAGACTGATTACACAGGATGAAACCTGGGTCCATCACTATGATCCAGAGACCAAATCCCAGTCAATGCAGGGGAAGCACTTGGACTCACCACCTCCAAAGAAAACAAGGGTGCAGCCCTCGGCTGGCAAGGTCATGCTGACAGTCTTCTGGTACCAGGACTAAATAGTGATGACAGATTTCCTGGCAAAAGGCACCACAATAATAAGAGCCTATTATCCTTCACTTTTGAGGAAATTAAGGGAAGCTATCAAAATCAAGAGACGGGGCAAGATCAGCAAAGGTATCCTCCTCCTGCAGGACAACGCTCCGGTCCACAACTTGCATGTAACCAGATCAGAAGCACAGGCGTATGGTTATGAAATTCTTCCCATTTTCCCTACTCTCCTGATCTTGCACCCTCTGACTTTCACCTCTTCCCAGCTATGAAGTTGTTTTTGAAAGGAAAGCGTTTCCCAGATGATGTAGCCTTGATTTCTGAAGTCACGCCAACCTTGGACCAACCTTGGGTGTTCTACAAAAGCGGTCTCCAGAACTGCATCAAACGATGCGGCATAACTCTGGGTTGTTCCTATGTAGAGAAGGGCTAATAACTGTGACAAGTTTCGTTACTCTACTCTATGGGAAGTGGGTCAGGGGCATTACTTATTGCACCTCCCTCGCATATATACATATATATATATATATATATATATTGTATTATATTATGTTAATTCTTTAACATGTATAAAATACGTCTCTAGTGAAAAGTCGTTTCGACTTAATTAAAATCAAAACTAAAACATTGCATGCGTGAAATATCAAAGTGAATTCAAGAATCCACCGTCCGGATACTGCGCATATCTTGAGTAAGTTACATCTACTTCAATCCAAAAGAAAAATATGCATGGCAATATTAAATCAAGCATCTTATCCAACAGCAAAGGGAAAATGCGTAATTTCTAGCATTTTGGCGATTTAATCGCGTAAAACCCTACTGTATTAGCAAAAAGTACTCAGTACATTCCTCTATTGGAAACTAATCCGGTGTTTCTATTTGCGTACGAATTCGTCAACTAAAAATTCATCGTAACATTTTAGCTATATACAGGTAGAATATTTCATGCTGTATAAAAGCTGGTAAATATGAAATAGATATCAGGTTTTAAGGCAGTGCAGGGTCTCGGGGAGCAACTAAAACACTACTAATGTTTTAAATAGCAAATAAATAAATATTAATATTTGATCTTCCTGATCATTTTGTACATTGATGCACAAATTCAAATCTCACGATTCCACTTTTTTAAGTTGTTCCTTTACGACGAACAGAGATTATAAACAAGACTGCAAAAGGGTGGGCTGCATCTAGCGTGCTAGATGATTACTCGTTATAGAATTAAGTACAGCGTTGAAACTCTAAAGAGAACAACACTACAGTGTTGACGTTTAAGCCGACTTCGAAGATCTGAGGTGGCATGATGTCGCCCCCGCTTGAAACCACACCAAAATCCATAACCGTGGCCGGAAACTTCGTTTTCAGCACCCTGAACACGTCCCTGTTATTCGTGGCAACTCAGCTATGCATTTTGAGGGTTTTGGCAATGGTCCTGTTTCATAACTTGGATCGGTAAGAAGCATGAGTTGTACAGCGGCGCATCTCCGATCTTGCTCGTTGAATATTGTGCCACTTTTTTTACATGATAAAAGGCTGCTGGGAACTGTAAACAACTGGACAACTAGTAAATGATCTGCAACATAAAAGAAAAACAGTTTTCATCAAATGGAAATGGAATTATGTCGTCTTTTTACAGCGACAATTTTATCGTTCCACACTGTATATCATGCATTTACAAAGCCACACTTCAATATACATGGAGTATTGTTTATATATCAAGCTTGGTGAATTTAAGACTATTCTGTCACCTGTAAATAGCGTCCTAAAACTTTTAAATCTAATAGATCGCAGTATCAGGGAAGCATTAACTTCTGCCTCATCGTTGCAATATTGCGTCAATGTACATGATTTATAAGTATTTTGATAGAATGTGCTTTGATTAATTCATAGCACCTGTTCCTCCTCGACGTACATACTTTCGGACTATCTGGACAAATTAATAGGAAATGCCAGAAAACAAACAATATATATATATATATATATATATATATATATATATATATATATATATATATATATATATATATATATATGAGCAAACAGTTAATTTAATATGTTAAAAAACACTTTGAAATGAGTTAAAAACATATTTAATCTGAAAAGGAAACACTAGATTAATAGATAGTCCTTAATCTGCGGAGTTTCGAAGAAATACTTACCTTCTCATCAGAGGGTAGGAATTACCAAAATGCGGGGTCTGATTTGGCATGCAGAAGTATTTGATGAAACAACAAGTAAGTCAAAGATCTTACTTGAAAACAAAAAAAGTGAAGCAGAGGTGATATGGTGAAGAAAAAAATGATTACACATGAATGGATAGTCTGGTGGAAGATAAAAAATCCAGTGACGGTAAAATCCAAAAGTAAAACCTCAAGAAAGTTTAAAAAATTTCCATTTGTACAAGTAAAATCCAAATTCTTTTAACTTTCTTGAAGTTTTACATTGTCTGTGATACTATTTGAGTTGAATTCATGTCTCCCTTGCTGAGATGTAACGTTGCTGTTCGAACCATGTTCGGTACAGTGAAAACCTTCTCTCGGACCCCCACGTTGTCCGGCACTGTCAAAGATGAACAAACAGAAAAAATTAAATAAATCCGGTTCGGCAATTTTTTTTAAAAAAAGGGGTTTATTACTGTCTCGACACCATATAAAAAGTCTCTCACTGCCTCAGATGATTCTTAGGCGTTTCTCTTTCCCCCGACCGCATGCCGGCTACATTTTTCTACTTTATTTTGCGTTTTTTCTTCTCGCGTACATTTCCTAATTTGCATATGCGCATTTTTTCGACGATATCTGCTGCTGATGCTAATCTCTTCGCCAACCAGCTGATATTTTCTCACGCGCGCATATGCACTATGTTACAGATAGACCACGCATTTTTATTTGACTAATAATCGTATATTGAGTTTTCATGAAATTCTACAAAGAATTAAACGATTAGAGCTTTATTGATAATGGATACAGTTAATACAATTTCATATTGTTTTAGCTAGTGGGTTACGTCTAGCATTGCGCGCTCGTAAAATACGCTTAAATATATTTTAATTCATGTAGATTTCGTATTTATTATTAATTCTTTGTTGGATATTATATTGTACCTAATATGGTAGTGATTCAACATTACTTGGGTGTCATCGGCAAATATCGAACTCAAAACTTTGAGAATTCCAGCCGCGTTCGCTACCGACGTCGCTACCGAAAGACAGATAAAAAAGATTTAATATTAAACGACTACGTCGGCAAGTTCAAATGTACATTTATGCATTTCAACTTGTCGACATATTATTGTACACGTTACTTATCCAAACAAATATTTTACTCGTTATACATCATTCACGGTGTATGATTCCTAAAAAAACATAAACAGAGGCAGACATATACAAGTATTGTTTTTATTTATATAGATAAAAAGTTATTTAAGTATAAACACGTTTACTTTAATTAGGAGTATGTTAAATTATATGAGTTAGGTGCATCAGGATGGTTTAATACAGAATATCGAACTCCAAAAATGTAAAACTGACTACAACGTTCGCATCAAGTTGAGATTACATTGCTATATTCCACACATATATAATATAACTAGCAGAGAGACCCGACGTTGTTCGGGATTGAATGATGATCAACGAATGTTTAACACTCCCATATTTTTATTGTCATCGAAATCGATGAAATTGCTTATTTTTAAATCAAATCGATTGATAGCATACTCTTCACATGCCTTTCAGGAGACATTAGTTCACAGTACATTGTAGTATACATTTAAATACATTTGTAACTACTGTTGATTATATAAAATTATATTTTACTAGCAAAAGTACCCGTCGTTGACTGGGTTCAAAAACAGCCTACAGAAAATGGACTCTGATTTATTAAAGCATGATAGGTTATGAAAAGGAAGGGTTGTAAAGAGATAGCTTCGAATTTGGGGGCGTCAAATCCAAAGCAAAATATGATGAAAGTAAAAATAAAATAGATAAACCCCATAATTTATTATACCATACCTGTTCACACTGAAACACTTATCACAATATTCTGTGGATATATATTAAAAAACCTTGTTAAACTTTGTAACATATTTCCATTCTATGGAGGTCGGGCGCGAACGAGCACCCCATAATTTTATTATACCATATTTCTTCAAACTGAAACATAATTATCAAAGTATACTTACGCAGATAGATATGAAAAGTCTTTATTAAAGTTTGTGCCTATTTCATTCTATGGAGGCTAGGCGCGAACTCCGACCCCACAATTTCATTATACCATACCTATTTAAGTTAAAACATACTTATTCAAATTTTATTATGTACATCTATATCAAAAACACTTGTAAACGTTTTTTTTTAATTTTTACATTTTTTATTTCTAATACTTTGTGGACCAGGCGCGAACGCAGACCCCACACAATTTTAAGGAACCACCGTTATGCAGGATCAAACATACCCATTCCTGTGTCTCGATACATCTTCTATCATTATATGTAATCAGTTTTTTAAAGTAGTCAACCATATAGGAGCCTATTCGTGACCACACACACACACACACACACACACACACACACATATATATGGCCTATTCGTGACCACACACACACACACACACACACACACACACACACACACATTCAGCTTTATATTATAGATATATTTTGGCTTGAATTTAAGTTTAAAATGCAAAAGTCAAGTATCATGCTGCAATTGTGCTCTAAACAGAAACATTCATTTTGAATGCACTCCTGTCATATCAAAGAGCATACTGTTGATTGTATATGTCGAACCTTTTGGCTGGTGGGGTAATAAAACTTCGCAAATGCATTCGTGATGTTAGGCTGTGTAAGGTGTTACCCTTGGTCAAAATCACCTGTTACTTTTTTATCAGATAATTTTGACTGATAATCATCAATACTAAGCATTCCGATATAAAACAACCAACTGCCAAGCATATAAAGTACTTTTGTTTGAAATTTAATAAAAATCGGCCCATTGGAGTCCATAAGAGACGAACACACAATCACACAGATAAAGTTCATTTTTTATGATAGTAGAGATATGATTGCTGCTAGTCATGTTTTCTTCTATAGCGCACGCATCACACAATTCAGTTCCAAGACACACCATCCATATTATGTGTGGGTTCACACTCAATAACTGTTTAATCAGACTGTAACGACAAAAGGATGATACGTAATTGCCGGAAAGTTGGATTATGCACTGCGATTGATAGTTAAAATATGACGAGTAAACCAGATAAGGATTTTGATTATGATATCAAATGACAATCAGGATTACGCGGCAAGTGAAGAATTGAAGTTCGCATAGTGTAAACCCATATTTTCATTGAGTTTTAACGAAAAGTACGCACACACTCACGCGCGCGCTCACACACACACACACACACATATATATATATAAAGAGAGAGGGGGAAGTTAGAAAGAGAAGCAAGAAAATAATATGAAATCAAACATCCAATAAATTACAATATTCATTAATCCATCAGAAACTCAAACAAGGTTTTATAAAAAATGAATAAAAGATCTTAATCCATGTATTTTTAAGCATATACTCTTTTAATCATAAGATAAGTATTAGTCACATATGCATTACTGGTTTGTATAAATTAAAAATATCTAATATGAGGATTTTTGGATTTCATTATATCCCAATTACCTTCGAATTATGTGGTTTTGATTTTGGTACTTATGAAGTACAATTTCACTGAATATATTGATGTTAGTCAGATTTTATGATAATCTCTTACGAAAAATTTATATTATGTTTTTTTTTTTATTGTTGATCAGTTAATTATCAAATAATATTAATAATTATTAATTATTTGATTTAAAAAATTAATAAAAAATATGCATTACACTTTAATGAATTCACACTTTTTTGTCTTCACCGATTAACTTGTTAATTAGTTGATTGATTGATTTTTATCTTTTATTCTATTTAAACTGTTTTCTGTTTTACAAAACACTTTCCGATGTATATATATTTTATATATTTTCAAATTTATTTTAACCAGGACGTGTTCTCCCATGAATGTTTCTCCGATAGTAAAACTATTGTTCAAGGCTGCCATGCTGCCGTTAATATAATTTGTAGAAATAATAAAACATGCAATACTATACGAGTAAACCGAAAATGTAAGCCGTTTGCTTATGAAGTAAGCGCTTTTTTATTTCAAATATAAATGAATCGTAGCTTAGTATTATGGGTGAAACGCTGGAGACACATAGTACAGCGTCATTCCATTTTTTTTATTCTGCACGGATGGATCAGAGGTGATTGCAAATTGCATTGTTATGATGACTGACCTCATGCATTCATGACCTGAAAGTTTCATGTTTTTATTGCAAATATTGATGGTGTAATATGCTCAACAAGAAACATATATGCTGGACATCTGTCAGAAGCAGAGGTGCGTGATTGAATTCCAGAAAAAATTGAATTAGTTAACAATTTCTGGTGTTTCCTGACCGTTTCCGAAGCCGATGCAGTTGATGTCAGCACAGTTAGGAGATGGGTTCGTCGATTTAAGAGGGTCGACAGAGATAGGAGTCACAAAGCGTAAATCGTACCACCATGCACTGTCATTACGTATTTGCATGCAAAAGTGCATTGCGAATGGTGGTTGACTACGTAGAAAAATAAATTCTGGAACAACAAAATGCTCGTTTTAATTGCATCACTCCTGTCTTCGTAAATTTTCAGGTTTTTGTATTTAGTTAAAAATATGATGCATTATATTTGGAACGACCCTTGTAGTATTTTTTATTTAAATACGTTTTCAGTCTTAATCAGCATTTACTTGTTTGTGTGGGCAGAAAGTTTTGTCTAGATGGAAATACGCAACTAATGAGAACCGTCCGTATCATGTCGAATGACCTTGTTTGCATTAATTTGTTTCCAGATCCCGGTTAGAAGCCGTCACTGATCCACAATGATGACGACATAAGCTGTCCTCTTTATTCTGCATTAAACTTCGGGATACTGTTGTTGCCGTTGTTTATTTACACAGCTGGTTAATTTTAAAATGTCGGATAATTTGTTGTTTCGTGTTGAAAGTAAAAATGTTTTTATTAGAAAAACAAAACAACAACAAAAAAAAAACAGCGGCCAGACACAGACGGTAAACAATGTGTTTTCATACTACGTGGTTGATGGATAATCGAAGTCTCATCAAAATACGGTCGTCAAGCAATTTTCACTCAGTATTTGAATGAGTGATCGCTTGTTGTACTTGTAGTCGCGCATTTCGTTGAGGTAGTATTGATACCGTCACATCTTCCCTGTATGCGTCAAATAAGATTGCGAGCCCGCCACAAAAATTCCACATTATGAATCGTTAACAAATTCCACGATTTTGTCTGCAATCCAATCCTATTCGAAATTAATTAACACTTCGGTCTATACTTTCATTGTCTACAATCTTTCAAATTTATTAATCAAAGGTTTTAGGCTTTTCGCTTTTGAATGATATCCGGCGAAACTTTAGTGCTTATTTGTTCCCGCAGGATGATCAATATTGAGGTTTGTACCTATTAAACCATAACGCTTTGTGTTTTTATATCCGTGAGCGTATTTACGAAGGTAATGCATCTCAAACATTTTAAACCTAAGAATGTTATTACAACTGAAATTAGTCAAGTGGGTTACAAACAATTTTGCACGTAGTATAAAAGTGTAAATAATCTGAACGACATTCAGATGTCTTCTTCTCGACAAGAACCTTGATGTCAGCAACGAAACTGGTCCTGACAATATTCCAATCATAGTACTCAAAAACCTTAACTGGAATTAGCAGCATTTTTGCAAAGTTACTCAATCGATGCTTAAATTAGAAATGCTTCCCAACACGATGGAAAACAAACGTAATTACTTGCCCAAATACTTAAAACTACTTGAGATCTGTCTATCGTATTCTATGGTAAACAAGTAGTCTGCTGTGTGCCAGGAATAAGTTACTTGAATCAGTATTGAATATAAAAATGTTCAACCACTTCTGTAAAAAAAGTACTCATTGAAAAACAATATGGTTCCGTTCTGAGATCTACAGATGATACACTGTAATTTCACATAGGATCTATGAATTCACTAACTGTAAGGGGTTTCACTCGAGAAAAATAGCTATTGACATTACAAAAGCATTTTACATGGTTTGGCTTAAAATCTACTTCACAAGATTTGCAGATGTGGAATATCTGGAAATGTCATCGTAAATAAATTTTTTCTCTCCAATAGGTTTATACTTGCTGTCGTTGATGGACGGAAGTCCGAAGATCAAAGTATCAACACAGGCGTACTTTAATAATAATTGTGGGCCTAATTATCTTCGTTATCTCCATCAATAATCTTCCAAACCATAATTTATAGTCATTCGTCCACATATACGCAGATTACAACACCATCTATGGAAACACTTTCAACAACAAAATCTCTCTCTCTCTCTCTCTCTCTCTCTCTCTCTCTCTCTCCTCAGAAGTAGTGGTGCATTGGAGTAAAAGCTGGCTGGGTAATTTTAACATATCCAAAAACCAAACTTCCACCTTTTAACAATAAACTTTCTTATTTCCACTTAGTTTTAATGTATATGAATGGCTTTCGTCTCAAGGAAACTACCTGTTTTAACATAATTCTTGGTCTGGCCTTTACTTATGACCTACAAATGGAAGACTTACATCAAATCTGTTGAGAAGATCGTTAGAAAAGTAGTTGCATTTTTCTAACGTTCCTGAAGGTATCTCATCTCGAATGCAAGTCTCTAAAAGACAGATACATCTTAAAATAGAGTAATGTTGCTATATCTGAAGAGGACCTGATCGAAGCCTCCTATCCTGCCTTGGCAGAGTTCGACCATGGCTTCTAAACGAAGAAGCTGATGCCCTTTTATTCCCTCTGGCGCCTTTTTTTCCACAGAAAAGACTTTGCGAGTCTGTCTCTGTTTTGTATTATCCTCATGGCAAATGTTCTGCTTAACTTCAATCTATTGTCCCCCCCCCCGGCAAAACACTTATCTACTTACAATGTCTGTAAAAAATTATCCCAGTCTCTTCTTGCGCTTAAATTTAACACAAATTTGATGACAAAACTTCTTTTCTATAACTGACCACCTGTGGAACTCTATACCGTTGTGATTGTCTGCAGCTTACAACAACATGGTTGTCTTAAAGTCCAATGTTAACAAATTCTTGTTTAGAGGTCCATACTTCTTTCACTAACGATCACTACATTGCTGTATCAGTGACCCACGTACACTTGTTAACACTTATTCTCGAGTGGCCTTCGAATTTTGATAACTTTTCACCTTCTCGTAAGAAAGTATGCTTGTCATAAAGTAAGGTTATTTGTGGCCAAGATTTGGAATTTCACTTGTATTCCTCTTTTTTACCTCGGATTAGTGAAAATCATTATAATCCTACGCTAGAAAAACAAGTTGTCATTATAACAAAAACACTAGTAAACTTCTACCTTGGTTGCTGGACGATTTCCTTGTTTCGCTTTTAATCGGTTTCCGACCGGGAAATGTTTTCTGCAAATAATGCAAGACAGAACTCTTGTAAGAAAAAAATTCAATCGACTTGATCTTCGAATTCTCTCACTTACTCTCTTTACAGTTGAAAGCTATCAATTCGCATCCGTTTATATCAATTTTTACATCTACAGTAAGTTTAATCTGAAGATCGGTAATTGAAATTCATATTTCCTGTTATTTCCAACTAACAAAATTATATGTGTGTTATTACAAACAATTTGGTACTGTCCCCAAGATGTACTTCGACAGGAGTTGTACAATCGAAACGACTGACGTTTTCTTTTGTGTTCCAGAATTTATTTATCTACAGTCTTTGCCGTTCTCAACGCATTTTGAACAGGAATTTAATGACAAAGATCTGATTCTGACGCACGCCCATGACTATGGTTGTTTTCTTAGAATCTCACACTGTCAATAGCTTCAACAGAGGCATGGGACTCTCAGTTCATAAATGCATAAATTTATCATCTGTAATAATTAAAAAATAGGATTGTTTTCAGCATTTGTAAGTTCCAACCTGTTCAGTTCTATTCACAAAAACTCGATTGTTTTATAACGTCTTTTGAGTTGAGGGTGAGGCCTAATATATATGCAAATCAATGAGTATCAAACTACATCCCCAATGATTTTTAAAGATCATCTCATAACCTTGTGCCAGATCGACACTCACATTTACTACAAACACGTTAGACACTATTAACCTCTCAAACACCGCTAGACCCTATTAGCCTTTCAAACAGGGTTAGCCACTACTAGACTCTCAAACAAGGCTAGGCCGTACTAAACTCTAAAAAAACGCTAATTTCCTTTGCAATTCTCTTTTGATCCATTCAGGTGGAATAAAAATACGGAGCATTAAATTTTGAAGACTGGATAAGAATGGCTTCGTAAGGTTAGAACAAATACGTCTGCTGAAAGGTATTAACTTATACGGTAGATAGCAATTGAAATACTTTGAATCCCAAGGTTTAATATATGTTTCTATGGATTTATAGCATAACATTTTACTCTAACTCGTAGAATAAAAAATGAAAGGTTAGAAGATCGAAGGGATTTAGACGACTAGGTCTAAATTCACTAAATAAAAGAGGTAGATAATTACTCTTTATTCATGGGTTTTCATTTATAAAATACATATTTATACTTAAGATTCTTTTCTTTTATTTTACCTGTCTTGGAAATCTTTGACATCAAAGCCAGTTATATCAATTCCTGCAGTCCAGGTAAGTCTAACTTCGAGTTCACTAATTGAATTCTGGTGTGAACATTATTTACTGATATTTCAAACTAACTGATGTATATGTATATATATATATATATATATATATATATATATATATATATACATATATATATATACATATATATAGTTTTTGAAGCATTTTAACCTTGAAAACTATGTAACTAAATGGACTAAATTTTAAGGGATCATCAAGAATTTACCATATAACACTGTTTCTGGAATTCAAAAACAAAAGAGTATATTAAATAATGGCTCGCCAGCAGTGTTGATCATATATATATATATATATATATATATATATATATATATATATATATATATATATATATATGATGATGATTACAACGTCTTGTCAGGCGAGTGCCACTCATTCAAATACTAAAAGTCCATGAGCCCAAAAATGACTTCCATCACCACAGGACCATTTTAATAGACAAATGCCTACGCAGATAATGTTACAGAGTTTTAGCTTTGTATGTCAGCTAAGTCTCTCTCTCTCTCTTTCTCTTTCTCTCTCTCTCTCTCTCTCTCTCGGTTCAAAATGTCGAGATGTAGCAACAAGCAAGAGATAGATAACCAGCAAGAAGTTAAACTGCAAAGCAGCTTAATGCGGGTACTGGTCTCCCGCTTTATGTTTTTTTTTAATCAGAGATTTGCTAGAAAGGTTGCCTTCACTACAGCTTACAGGAACCCTCTCCACCACAACACACACATACATACGCACAAACAAACACAGTGCTAGTTGGCCGTTGACCTCGAAAAAGGGTCCATTGGCCCTTTTGAAGGTATTGTCAGTTGCTACTGGTACCATGTAACCCAGTACTACCTGCCTCATGTCGAGTAACCGGCGACTTAACTGGTTCCCCCACCAGACTTGTTTGAAGGATATATAACAAAAAATGCACCCTAACCCTAACCCTAACCCTAACCCGGATCTTCAACTTCCAACATTGACCCCACTACCATGTATCCTTCTCCAACATCAGGGGTCTACGTTCTAACCTTCCAGAGGTTGAAACACAACTACAAGAGACTAAACCAGACCTAATATTCTTAAGCGAAACCGGTATTGGACAGACTATTCCCCTAGATGAGTTCGTAATTAAAGGATACTCTAACTTAACTTCCAAATCTGACCCTCAAGATCGCCGTGGGCATGGAATATGTGCTCATATTAAAGATGGGTTTCCATGTGGTAGGGACATCTCCAGAGAAGAACCGAACTATATGTGCTTTCGGGTTGAGTTTATATTTACTCTCTATTACCCCCACAACAGCGGAGTTACTATCTTTCAAAGCATATCTGAGAAAATTGACCACGTTCTATCTGCTTAGCGTTCAGCTAACATTCACGTATGTGGAGACTTCAATGTTCACAATGGGGAGTGGTTAACCCACTCCAACAGGACCAATGATAAGGGGAGGTTCTGTCACGATTTCTCCATTGCTTATGAGCTCATTCAGATTGTTCACGAACCAACCCGTGTGCTCGACTCTGATGGCCAGTATGCAAGCCTTCTAGACACTTTCTCACAACTTTCCCTGAACTATGTTCAGTTTTCGTTATGTCTCCAGTTGGATCATCCGACTACTCTGTTGTATCAATTAAGATAAAAATGAAATGTAAAAAGTTCTCAGACGTACTTCTCCATCGAACAATATATCGATACTCCATGGCAGACTGGGATAGCTTCCGTACATTTGTATCAGATATACCTCTGCCTTCCATATTTAAAAAGGATGTGTCCTCTATAGTATCAGACTTGACAAAATGGTTAATTATAGGTATTGCCCGTTTCATACATTCGAAAAAGTTCCAGCGAAAACCTAACAGCTAGCCGTAGTTCTCTTCAGAATGTGCTGCTTCCATTGCGCACAGAAATCACGTTTTCCATTGTTTCAAACGCAATAGATTTACTGATACTAAAGCTGCTTTTAGAACTGCCAGCAACCATTGTAAAAAAGTAATAAAGAACGCAAGGGAGTTGTATGCTCAGTCTGTCAAGTCCAAAGTAGCTGAGCAGCGGATTGCTTTCCACCAGTTTTGGCAAACAGCAAACAGAATCCTTAACAAAAACATGTGCTCTATCCCAACTATCATCAAGGGACCTGAAGTCATCTCGTCAGCATCAGACAAAGCCAAACTCTTTGCCAAGAACTTTGCAGCTAATTCTACCCTATGCGACCAAGGTCATCAACCCCGAATATTTTCTCCTGTGTCAGAAAACACGTTATGTGATATAAAAATATTTGTACGTGATGTTGCCAAGCTAATAAAAAAAACCCCTTGATTCCAGTAAAGCAACCGGCTCTGACGGTATTCCAATTATAGTATACAAAACATCTTCAACCAGAAATAGCGCTCATACTTGAAAAACTGTTTAAACGTTGTCTTAAGGAAAGTTGCTTCCCATCACCCTGGAAAATCTCATCAGTATGCCCTGTATTTAAGAATTTAGGTGATCGTTCATACCCCTCTCAGTACAGACCAATAAGTCTCCTGTGATTCATGAGTAAGTTGCTAGAAGCTGTGTTAAATAGAGAAGTAATCAACCATCTCAGCAAAAATAACCTTCTATATGGTTTCGGTTCTGCAAGATCTACAGCAGATGTTCTTACAGTTATATCTCATAGGATTAGCGAATCTCTCGACGGAGGCAACCGTTTTAGAGAAATTTCTCTTGACATATCAGAAGCCTTTGATAGGGTATGGCATAATGGTTTACATCACAAGATCTCCAGCTATGGTATAGCTGGAAATGTCTTTTCAATTATAAATCATTTCTCTCTGATAGGTTCATAATAGTAGTTGATGGGCATAAATCAGAAGCTCACAGTATTAATGCTGGAGCCCTTCACTATTCCATCTTGGGCCCAACTCTCTTCCTCATTTGCATTAATGATCTTCCAAATCACATCCTTACATCATTCATAGACAGTTATGCTGATGACACTACCATCTATGCTACCACATTCTGATCTTGAGCACGTGGTACAATGGGGAATGGAGTGGCTGGTTACTTTTAATGCATCTAAAACCAAGCTTCTATCTTTACATCATCAACACTCTGATCCCCACCTGGCATCAATTGAAATGAATGGCTCTCTTTTTGGGGAGGCCTCATGTTTTGAAACGCTTTTTGGCTTGACCTTTACTCCTGGTCTGAAATGGAACAAGTGCATCAAATCGGTTGCCAAAGCTGATGAAAGAATGGTGGGACCTTTCTATCGATCCGATAGATATATCACTGCTGATGAAATTCTCTATCTATATAAGAGCCAAGTTCGTCCAAGGATAGAGTACTTTTGCTACATCTGGGCAGAGGCTACTAGAAGCAGCTTATTCTACCTTGACAGAGTACAAAATATACTTCGTAGCTTAGTGGGGGATGCCCTCTTCTCTTCCGTGCTACCTCATTCCCACAGAAGGAACGTTGCGAGCGTGTCGTTGTTTTATCGTTATTTTCATGGCAGTTACTCGTCTGAGCTTCAATCTATAGTTCTCCCTCGCCAAACTTTCACAATAAACACTCGTCTAGCTGAAAACACTATCAATAATTTCCCCCACTCTTTATCTATGGCTAAACCTAAACGTAGATTCCATGAACAAAACGTTTTTCTTAGAACTGCACGTCTGGTGAACTGTCTTCCGTTTACTTGCTTTCCAGCTGGCTACAAGTCCAATGTAAACAAATTCTTGATAACCCGTTCCCCTTAAGTTAACAAATTTACAGAATTTCCATTACTGACAATTACGATATTCTCCAATTGACTACTGTACACTCTTTAACCCTTATCCCCGAGTCGCCCCTGGGCCTTGATAAGTGGTTATGCCTATGTAAAAAAACAAAACAAAAAAACAACATTATATCGTTTTTGAACTTTAAACGAGTCTCCTGTAAACAATTAATGTTATAGACGAGGGCATTGTTTTACAGAAAAGGCTTCACAATATGGAAACGACAGGTGTGGAAGTATACAAACTTAAACGACAAGATGTTCTGAGATATTTCATATGATATGGTTTAATATAGGTTTTCCTATATTTGTAGCATAACATTTCTATCATCACTCGTATAATAACATAATGCAAGGTTGAAACTCAGCACACATACAACATTTACTCGTTTAAACAAATGGGAAAACAAAAATAGACGCATATTCTGAAATAAACAAAATTTAATTTAGATACAGAATACAAATAAAACGAGATAAAGAATTTTAAACGGTAAACAAACGCAATAAATCTCAAATTTATAACTGAAAATGATGATGAGGTCGTAAGAATGGCCGACAAATTAAAATGCAAATATACATCAAGAGAAAATAGAACGTAAAGTAAAATAAATAGTCTAAACATATTAAGATGTATTAAATTGTCTTGGAGTCATTCAATCACACCGCAAAAACTTTCATACTTATATAAAAAAAATAAACAGTTTTCTCTTTGAAATTTCTATATTAATTGCTTCCATAGTTGTCCGGGGTTCGTTGTATGTTTTCTTAGGTATGTTTTTTATTTGCCTCTCTTAACTATTTCCCTTTCTCTTCTTTATTGTTTCAGTCCTGTCTCTTTGGTGCCATCTTCCAAACACATAAACCAAATAAACTAACGCCCTTGTATCCATTCCCAGGAAAAATATAAAGGCACAACATTAACCTTAATTCCGTTACTTAAAAATAAAGTAAAATTCGTATGAATCAGCATAGTTAGACATTTTGCAGGGTTTTCGTCTGTCTTTTTTCTTCTTTTAATTGTTTGCGTTGCTTACCGCGATACTTTTACGAAGATACTACAGGGACCACCTGGATGTTACCAACATCTATAACTGAAAGTGGTGTTACGGTACCAGCACAACCAGGTCCTCAGTCCGCGTTGTTATCCCCTTTACTGCCATCACATCACATTGTTTCGTTCTTAAAGATGGTGGCATAAATAAAGTTAATAATTTTCTCACCAAATTATGATTGAAGTTCATCTTTTACGAAGACGTTTCCAAAAAAAAAAATGCTTCTTATCTTTAATTCCGCCCGAATAGATCACAGAGAAACCTTCAGATCATAAATGGATAAATCTTTATTAGTTGTGGTTTTTCATCTTTTATTGGTTTGTTTATTCACAACGTTTCGGACAACTATTCCTCTGGCCTTCGTCAGGTGGTAACCGCGACGGATAGGAACTTCGAATCTCCTAACTGCATTCTCAGCCATCACTGCCATCCGTAGTTGTTGTCGTCTCGGTTACCACCTGACGAAGGCCAGAGGAATTGTTGGCCGAAACGTTGTGAATAAACAAACCAATAAAAGATGAAAAAGCAACAACTAATAAAGATGAAAATAATAGTCCGAAATAAAAATAAATTAATATATATAATGCTCATCTCAAAATGAATACCAATTAAGGAATAATATATATAAATGGATAAGTTCAATCATAATAACCATGCAATTTGTAATCCTCTGTGATCCATAATATTGTATCGATTCCGCGACGATAAATCATTCCATACTAAATTCCCGATTCCGATAGAATTAAATCTCTTAATATTAAACTATAAATCTAACTGACTAACTGTGTAGGATATAAACTCGAAAATATAAACAATGATAAGAATATTCTGTTGTCATGGCCCTAGTCATTACATTTGAGGAAATATATGCACATTTAACATATATTTTTACGGTAATCAGCAAAAACAACGATTTATAGTTTAATATCAGGAGATTAAATTCTATCGAAATCGAGAATTTAGTACGGAATCATTTATTGTATCTTTTCCATATATAGCAATATATAGAATCGGCCTATCACTAATAACATCATTATATATTGAAACCGTCTCAACACTAATATATATATATATATATATATATATATATATATATATATATATATATATATATATATGTAAGATAGGGAAGTAAAATTTACAGTGAATTTATGTTGTCTTAACTTAAATTCACTGTAAATTTTGAATCCCCACCCTGTATATATATATATATATATATATATATATATATATATATATATATATATAAATCGTCCCATCACTAATATATACAGGGTGTCCATAAAGTCCGTGTGCAATTTTAAAATGAATTGTTCCAAAATAAAATCCTTTTTACATGTTATTTCTATTGCAATCCCAAATAAAATTATAAATATTTTAAGGCGCACACGGACTTTATGGACCCCCTGTATATATATATATATATATATATATATATATATATATATATATATATATATATGTATATATATATACATAAATCGTCCCATCACTTATATATATATATAATATTTAGGCACTGTTTCTATGTTACCAGATAAATATACTTCAGATTTAGGTCCCTTACAATATAAATAGTTTTAAATATGTTCTTGATTATGTAACCTTTTTATTGCATTTAATCTGATTATCTTTCTATGAAGTACTTTTAAATTTTTGATCTATTTGAGGTAATAGAAAATATCAAGCGATTACATAATGTTTTCCACGTGATTTACAATCGTTCTTTGGATTATACACTTTAAAAATTTCGCATCTACTTTTAATATTATGTCATCTTTTAAGTAGTTTTTATATTACTTGCTGGATAAATTTCTATTGGCGTTTACATTTTTATAAATAAAATGAATCTAAAAATTACCATGGTCTTCCAGTATAGATGTAATAATTAAGAGAAGCTGTTTAACCGGAAAAGATTTATAATTCATTGAAAGGGAAAGGAATAAATACATATTTCCTGACATTACAACGAACCAGATTTTCATAAGCATGTTTTAATTAAAAACCTATAATAAAGGGAGTTTATTTTAGGGTGCCTTTAAAGTTATTATGATGTTATGTTAGATAATTGTACTAAATTGTATTTGATATGTGTGTGTGTGTATATATATATATATATACACACACACACACACGTATATATATATATATATATATATATACAGAAAGAGAGAGCGAAAGAAAGAAAGAGAGAAAGAAAGAAAGAGAGAGAGAGAAAAAGAGAGAGGAAGAAAGAAAGAGAGAGAAAGGAAGAAAGAGAGAGAGAGAAAGAGAGAGACAGAGGAAAAGAAAGAAAGAGAAAGGAAAAAAGGAAAGAAAGAAAGAGAGACGGAGAAAGGCAGAGAGAAAGAAAGAAATAGAGAGAGTGAGAGAAAAAAAGAAAGAGAGAAAGACAGAGTATAAAAATGTTGGAATGAGTAAACCGTTATGGTATTTAAATAAAAAAGCACCATGTTTTAACAAGTACATTGGACATATGCATCAAATATGTTGCCAGGATCGCTGGAAAAATTGTGGAATCCCTCTACCACTCCAGTAGGTATCTCACTGCCGATGCAATCCTTTATATGTACAAGGGCCAGGTACGCTCTAAAATGGAGTACTGGTACCACATCTGAACAGGAGGTGCAAGCGCGCCCTATCCAGGCTTAATAGAATTCAAAACCGATTTCCAAGCATAGAAGGTGACGCACTTTTCCCTTTCAACTCCTTTCCCATAGAAGAGTCCTTGCAAGCCTGTCTCTACTCTATCCTTCTTTTCATGACAAGTGCTTGATTGAACTCCAATTTATGTTTCTCCCTTGTCAAACTTTCATAAAAAAACACTCGACAACCACTATATACGACCCACCACTCTCTATCTGTGCCTTCTGTGAACAAACTCTCCTTCTCAGAACTGCCCGCCTATGGAACACTATTCCATTGCCCTGCTTCCCGATTGAATACAACATATTAACCTTCAAATCCAATATGAGCAGGTTCTTGTTAAGCCGTCCCCATAAATACTTAAATTCTACCCAATTTACACTATTAACAATTATTATGCTACCATCTTACGCCCATTAACGCTTATCCTCGAGTGGCCTTCGGGCTTTGATAAATAGTGACTCCTAATAAAAAAATATACAAGAGAAGACCTTTAGTAAAGAAACCTATAAGTAGGCTTGCAGTATCGAAACCTTTATTCTGTTCCGTTAAAATCAAAATGGTAATTTTAAAACTGAAAACAATGTTACGTCATTTATTTTTGTTGTGAACTAACTTTACTCTCTCTTTGAGACTACAGCATATCTGTGTTTCCCTTTGATTTTTCAGCCAGTTTTATTTTTTAGCTTCGACAATATTAGTTTAGCTGTTTTACATTGCGTATATAAAACTAATGCCTTCCTTAAGAGACGAAAGGAATTGTTTCTTGAATTTGGGTCTTTCCCCACACAAGACCAACGCCAGGAGTAATGGAAAGAGGTGCATATGTACACAAGAAAAGAGGGGGCAAGACAATGAGAAAATGGGGTAAGATGTAAAACAGGGAAATTAGAAAAAAAATAAGGAAAAAGACTGAGATGAAAGTTATTGAAAGGAACAAGAAACGAATATGGAATTACATTGGGAAGAGAAAAAAAGTAAAAGCGGAGAAAGAGACGAAAGCATGTATAAGTCATAAGAGAGATAAGGAGGAGAGGATGTTGAAGAAAATTGGGGAAGAATGCAAGAATGATGAAAAGAAAAAGATGAAAACGAAGTAAAAAAAATAAGAAAATTAAAATCAAGACTAAGTAATATGAACGAGGATATATGAAGAAGAGGAAGATAAAGAAAAAATGTAGATAAAAGAAATCAATTTCAACAATAAAAACTATAACAATTCAAGCGAGACAAGAACTACTGGCAGAAGCATTTAAATTTAAAAGAGAAGTACAAAAATGAAACTAATGGAAGTAAGAAATGCATATAAGAAAATAACAAGAGATAAACAAAAGAAAAAAGGACAAAAAAGACAAGAAAAAGGCGTACAATTACAAGGATGAAAAAATAACCAAAGCAATGAATGTTATGCAAAAACAAAGAGTTGAGAAAATCCGAAGATAAATTTAAAAGCAAAAAATGATTAAAGGCTCTAAGAAAACTTTAAAAATATGAAAAAGATTATAAATAAGAAGAGCAATAATGACAAAAAATTAAAACAAAAAAAAATAAATGAATAAAACGAAGAATGAGGAGGAAAAGAAAAATAGTAAAAGAAAAGAAAAGAAAATGATGTAAAAAAAGGGAAGAAAAATTCGAAGTAAAAAAGAACAAAGGCTGATGAAGGAGAAGAAAGATTAACACAAGACAAACAAACGGAAAAAAATCAATAAAATTGTGATGAAGAAGGAAAATATGAAGACAAATTAAAAGGGAAAAGGGTTAAAAAAAAAGAAAGCGAATAAGAAAATTTTTAAAATATAAAAAAAAGTTATAAATAGAAAGATGAATAAAGATAAAAAAATTAAAACAACAAAAACTAAATAATCGAAACAGGACAGAGAAGTATGAGTAAAAAAAGAACAAAAGTGAAAAAGAAAAGGAAAAAATCCAAGTAGAAAAGAACGAAGGATGATGAAGAGGATGAAGAACAAAAAAAAACGAAGAAAGCAATGAAAATTTAACTAGGAAAGACGAGAGAAAAAGCATCAAAAGGAGAAATAAAATCTCCAAAACTAATAGAAATAAAAGAAAAAAAGGACAGAATAAGAAGAAAAAGAAGAAGAAGAAAAAAGAGGAAGAAGAAGAAGAAAAAGAAGACAAGAACAAAAAGAACCAGAAGCGGAAAAAATTACAAAAAGAACAAAGGTAATATAAATATCAACATGTAGATATAAGGATAAAAGAGGAAGAAAAATTTAGAACGATAGAGATAGCGCTGAAAAAGATAAAATTAAAAAAGGGAAAAGCAAAAAAAAAAACAAAAAAAAAACGAAATGATGAAGAAGAATATATATATATATATATATATATATATATATATATATATATATATATATAATCACATTAAACTTCTATTTATTTTCTACTAGAACGTAGCCTGAAGTCTGTTGCCGCATATTGTTATCATTTGATGTGTTTTCGGGAATTTTTATCCGAGAAGAAATGGGATAAAAATGAAAGGCCTATCCGCATAAAATTCGCCATCGCCGTATGCGTTGCCGAGGGTGTGGTTCACCAACAACTTCAGGAAGGTAAGATAACGTGTGAGATACGCCATTGTTGACTCACCTACGGCAGAACTGCACGCTGCACGATCGTTCAGAAAAGGAACATATTTTCGTTAGTTTTCACAGGAGATAAACACTCGTTAGAATTGCAGATAATATCCAGGTTTTATCATTTAGGTTTGCAGAAATTCCAGAGCAAAAAAAAAAAAAAAAAAAACTACATACAAGCACCGATTAAGAAAAGAGAATATAAGGCAATACATAGACAAGTGCTTGTGCGAATTAAAAGTGGCCTTTATGAATTAGAAGAATAGAAATAGACACGTGCCATTCTTGTTCATCTATTATTCGATATGTTAAACTCTCTTTCGAAATGAAAATAACAATCCACGACGAGAACAGTTATTTGAATAATCCTAATAATATTAGGTTGACAAGAAGGGCTTGCGAAATTTTAATATTTGATTTCAAATGATGTCTTTTCAAGGCCCTGTCGGTAGACTGCCCCCCTGCAGAGGGTAAAAGTCCCTCAATGGGCGTCCTAGATATGGCCTTAAACTATATCCGATGGTGAGGCCCCAGCTTGTGGGCTCTGGGGAGTGTGGAGCCACCCTTTAATTGCCATTGCACCCAGGTCCACTCTGACCCGGAGTGATAGTACCTGTTAGGGTCCCAACTATGGGTTAAATAGAAACTGACTTGCAAAAAACAAATATATTTTATTAAAAGATTTCTTCAAAATCCCCGAATTCGGCATTAAGTAACCTGAAAAGGGTTGATATGCCGTAAAACAAAAAACAAAACAAAACAACCAACCAACATGTCTTTTCAAATAAGTCTTCGTTATAATACTTTAAATTATATCTCATTTTCAAGAGCGGTTTTTCTTTTTTGCACTTTGCTTATATTACAATTGTTTCGTAAAATAAAATTGTCTTCGTTTCAGAACGTTGATTACAAGATGGAACAAAAGCAAATTCGCACACTTTTCTTATTCCAATTCAAACTAGAAAGAAATGTTGATGAAACATCTCGCAATGTCATCGACACGTTTGTCTCATGAAACAATACTGAACGATCAGCACAACGGGGATTTCAGAAACTTCGTTGGGAGAAGTTTTTTTTTTAATGCAGGCGAAACCATTATGGCAAAGAAGTACTTTCAACAAAACGATGAAATGCATCAGAAAGTTCGACCACAACACTCAGCATTAGTCAACAGAAAAGGCCTAGTTTTCCTCTATGACAATTCCACGCCGCATGTTGTAAACCAGTCCTGCAGAAGACGAACGAATCGGGCTACGAAATTCTGCCTCAATGCAACCTACTCTCTAGACCTCTCACTTACGAGTACTATTTTTCAACCATATTGACAACATTCTGCGTTAGAAATGCTTTAAAAACCTAGGCAATATTAAAACGCTTTCAGCGACTTCATCGCCACCTGAACGCATTTTTGTTTTAGGTTACTGGCATAAATGCACTTGTTTTGCGTTGGCAAATATCTGTTGATTTTATGGTGCTTATTCCGATGAATAAATTTTTGTTTGTGCCAAGATATGTTCATCTTAATTTAAAAGTTAAAAACCGCAAGAACTTTATAGTCAACAGGATATAAAGAGTTCTAAATCATTATTATCTAATAGCCTCTTTTCTATAACTGCTAGACTTTGGAATTCCCTCCCAGGTCTCCTAGCTGTACTGACAGGCAGAAGTACAAGCGTAATGTGAGCGGTCATCCTGCTGTTCAACTCTCTACATAGTGCTCCTGCAAATTGTATCATAAATAGTAACCCCCTACATCTAAATAGCACTGTGACTTGCTTGGGATTAAAAACATAATCTCAAATCTATACAGACTCAAAATATTATAGACAATAGGCACAAATTCTAAATGATATAATATAATTCAATAACTTGAGTGTTATTTCTTTCGCCCGTCACACCAATAATTTCCTCAATCAATTAACACCTGACCAGAGTATGCGGTTTCCACAACGAATAGGGCCGCATATGAAGAAGAACTTCAGATGTGGATTGATAACGGATGATTAATACCGTACCCACAGGAACGTCTGGGACCACCCAAAGGATAAATTCCGCTCATGCTGTTGAACAACCTACTAAAGACAAAATTCGGCCCGTAATAGATTACCGAGAATTGAATCAAAATGTTGATGCTTTCACTGGAAACGCAGATATGTGTGCTGCTAAACTAAGAGAGTGGCGTCAGAAAGGGAGCGCAATTCCAGAGTTACCCAGTGTATTGACAAGACGCATTGTGTTTTCTATTTGCGGTAAATTAGTAGGACATTTACTTGTCTGTGGATGGCTCCGATCGGCAACAGGAGTGTTAAAAAGATGAGTACCTGCATTAACCAAAGGATGGGACGACATGGTGGATGATGATTCCCTCCAGCAAATGATGACTGAAATGTTGTCCACAGTACATAGAAACGACCCTGCCCAGGGTGAGTGGCAAGTATCTGGAAACGAACTGAATGCATGGGTTGACGCAAGTTCACTGGCTACAGGTGTCGTGTTGAAACAGTTGGGTGCTGTTGTGGAAGATGCGTGCTGGCTTCGTCCGAAAAATGATACCCAGCATATAAATTTGGCAGAACTTGATGCCACGTGAAAAGGGCTTAATATTGCATTGCAATGACAGGCTAACGTTGTGCATCTCCACACTGACTCGTTGTGTGTTTACCACTGGTTGACCGACACCTTGACTGGAAAGGCTCGAGTTAAGACTAGAGCTGCAAGTGAGATGTTAGTATGAAGGAGACTGGCAATAATAAAACGTATAGTTGACGAATACAGCTTGCAGGTGGACATTACCTTAGTTTCGTCGATGCAGAATTTGGCTGATAGCTTGACTAGAGTACCAAAGAGGTGGATTGATGTAATGAGGCAGGGATCTGATCCTCCACAACAGACATGCGCGGCCGAAATAGCTTATACTTCAATAACTTGAGTGTTATTTCTTCTGCCCGTCACACTAATAATTTCCTGGGTAAGGTTAAAACTGTTGTCCAAACTTCCAACTTCCAACTTCCAAATGAACGTCCCTCTAAAAAATCAACCCTCTTTTATCTCCAACCAGGAGCATCTCATTTGCATATCGGGTGGTCACATTGCAGGCATATAAAGAGATAAGGCAGCCACTTTTGTTTCTTTCTTCTTCATTCATTTCATTCCACAACCGACCCGTTGAATTATGCACACGTGCTAATTAGGTAAGTCGCACGTTTCCCTACAATACAAAAAAAAAAAAAATGGCACGGCTGACTGACAGACCATCTCAGATTCCTCGTCAAATCTACTAATTTAAAGCCTGTTCCACGAAACTGAACCATGAACTACTATCCAGTTCTAAGACGACAATTGTCACAAAATAAATTGGGCATGAACAGATTTTACAAGAAACAGCAATTGCAGACTACTTAGACGTAAGGGAACCATTAATTTATTTGCGGTCTGTTATCCTCGTCGTTTTTAGTTGTTGTTTCACGACGTTTAGAAACTAAAAAAAAAGACGAGGATAATAATCCGCAATAAATACATGAATAAATAATACTCATCCCAATAAGCATGCTACGCGGGCCGGACAATGGAAGATAAGAAATTAATAAATAAACATGGGTTTATGAAACCAAAAAATACCGGCGCAGTGGATAGAGATGTTGAATCCCTACGGTTCCAGGTGAGCATTTCTGAAGATAGCGGTTCTAATCCTACCCAAAGCCGGCCAGAGGCTTAGTTGGCTAAAACGTGGCGAGACAATCATTGAACTTTTGAATAGTGAAGTCGCTGCCTGATGATATCTGTTGTTTGATTGAAACAAGTGGCAATTTGTAGCAGCGGGATGTGAGCATGTTTATATAACAATAAACAAGTATTTTTAGCTCTTTTTATTGAGCACTATCTAACAACCTCGTTGAATTCATTAGTCCATTACTTTTGAATATAAAAAACCCCGAGTATATATATATATATATATATATATATATATATATATATATATATATATATATATATATATATATATATATATATATATATACTAACAGATGTACCCGTCGTTGACGTGGTTTAAAAACAGCGTACAGAAAATGGACTGTGATTAATGAAAGTATGATAGGTTATGAAAAGGAGATGGTTGTAAAGAGATAGGTTTTGATACTCCAAAATTTTACCCTAAGCAAAATATGATGAAAGTAAAGATAATTTTCACGAAAATATATTTTTTATACAAACTTTGTTTCCATTCGTAGCCAAGAGTGACCAACAAAATGATGTTTCCTTACAAAGAGAAAATGTTATATATATATATAATAATATAAAAATACAAGAAATAAAAGTTACTTTTATGGTAGAAAAGTTCATTGGTTTGTATTTTTAAGTAGTTTGTAAAAAAAATTGTTTTTTTAATTCACGAACCGGTTTTAAAAAAATCAAAATGGCAGCGACTTTTAAAAAATGGAGAGCCCCGTTTTCAATTGGAAGGAGGGGCACCTGAGCATTCTGTGTTAACAATTTAAGAGAGTTCCGTCAACGTAAGGAATATTTATAAACATATTTTAATGTTTTCCGTTATTTTGTGCTTGAGGAATATTCGATTATGGCATTTGTAGTATATATAAAAATTCATTTAAGCAGTTATCGCCTCAAATTTCGTTTTAATTTCGGTTCGCTGAAATTAGTTCAAGTAAATAGCATTAAAAACTATTTCAAAACAAAAAAAAACATGAACTTAACTTTTATTGCCTATGGTAACATTTATTTCTTGTATATTTATTTTTTCGGGTAGTCGTTTGTTGGCATTTCTGCTGAACACTCTTACTAAATAATATAGATGAAATACCGAAAAACAAAGAAACAAAAACAGTTTTGAAAAATGATGAAGCTTTACTTTCTTTAGTAAAATAATGCGAAACAGCAAAATAGGATATTAAAAAAGTAAACACGTTATTACTTTAGTTTTTTAAAGTAAAGAATCGTTATAAATATGAATAAGAAGAAAATGGCGCCCTTTTCAAGCAGAACACATTCGTTTTAGTGTTACAGTATTGGACAGTGTAGTGTTGCGCCGTCGGATTCAGGGTTGTACTATTGTAATGTGAAGAACACGCAGAAAGGTTTGTAATCAACTGAAATCCTTCTAGTACACTGACAAAAAAGCTTAAACAGATATATAAATAAAAAAAAAAAAAAGGTTATTTAAATGTTTTTAAAAAGAAACGTAATCACATGGGCAGGATCTTTCCTTCTTTTTACACAGTAACAAGTAAAGTTCTTATTTTTCATTATTTATCTCTTCATCAATTTTCGAAAGAGTGTCCCGTGCAAGTGGAGAATGAAAAAAAAAACAGAGTTACGCAAAATTTGTGTCGAGAATTGTCTAAAGTTCCGACTTTTGTTTTTCGGCTTTCACTTTAATAAGAACGTGAATTTATGAGGTGAATTTATTCGACACAATATGATTCAACTAAAAAAATAAATAAAAGGTAACGTGAATTAAGATTAAAGTTAAGGTATTATTGTGGGCCCTCACCCCTTTTAAAAAACCTTGTTAAACTTTGTGACATATTCACATTCTATGGAGTTCAAGCGCGAAAGAACACCCAATAATTTTATTATACCATATTTCTTCAAACTGAAACATAATTATCAAAGTATACTTACGCAAATAGATATGAAAAGTCTTTGTTAAAGTTTGTGCAATATTTCCATGGAGTACAGGCGCGAACACAGACACCACAATTTTATTATACCATCCCTATTTAAGTTGAAACATACTTATCAAAGTATTATTATGTACATCTATATCAAAAACACTTGTAAACGTTTTTATTTCAATTTTTATTTCCATACTTTGGGGGCCAGGCGCGAACGCAGACCCGACAATTTTTATGAACCACCGTTCTTCCAGATCAAACATACCCATTCCTGATCCTCGATACATCTTCTATCATTATATGTAATTAGTTTTTTTTTAAATAGTCAACCATATAGGAGCCTATTCGTGACCACACACACCCACACGCGCGCGTGCACACACACAGACGTTCAGTTTTATGTTATAAAATTATATATATATATATATAGAGAGAGAGAGAGAGAGAAAGAGAGAGAGATAGAAAGAGAGAGATAGAGAGAGAGAAAGAGAAAGAGAGAGAGAGAGTTACAATTATACTGCTTTTTAGAGTTCTTTGGTTTCTGGAAAGATTCGACGAATCCAATTGTTTTCTGATAAATTCTTTTTCCTAACATTTCCAGATGTATAGGTATCACATGTAGACACTAATTAAGCAGAAAAATAGTCCGCATACACCAAACAATAAATAAAATACGTAAAAGGAACGCAAATAATTCAACCAAAAATACGCCATAGATCGGGCAAAGAAAAGAAGAATAAAAAAGAAAATATTCTTCAGGGGTCTCAGATGGTTTCCTTATCGCGATTCTGTATTCCTTATGTTTGAAGTGTCTATGAAACGGAGAAATATATCTGTGTCTGTTTTGGTAGAAATTCGCTTCATTCCCAGGGATATATCTATCCGTCTTGTCTTATTCCAGAACGACATAGGATCACACGGTATTAAAAGACTATGGAAAGGAAAGCTATCCTTTTGACTTATTGCTTTCTTATCAGGATTTCAGTACAACAGTTGTGCTTTATAAACTTCTCTGTTTGCGGCTCGTTCACTCCGGCCCATCCGCTACCAACTGCATGATCTGTCAAGGATCTGGAATTCAATAGCTATTAATCCCACTTCCCGGCCATTATTGTTTACAAGCAACAGACCAATATTTTCTACCAACTTGTTTTATTCCGAATCTTAACAAAACGATCCATATACTTTTAAATGTACAAACAGGAACAGAAGCATATCGACACTCAATTTGACTTCTTTAATAATACAACCCGATTCATCAATATGTTGCTTTAATGCCCTTTTACGATTTAAAAAAATGTTTTTTTTTAATGTTAAAATCGGGATATTTTAACAACGTATCATTATGTATTATGTGGAATATTCTGATTTTTCTTCTTAACGATTGTTATTCTCACAAAATTTTCGGCCGAGATATTAATTTATGTAAAGAGTTTATATATATATTTGTCTTTACATAAGCAGTAGTTTCTTACTACACAGTCATGAGCATGTTTCGGTCCACTAGTATTTACTAACTAGAGACCTCATCAGGCAACAACCCTTATTTTCGAAAACGGAATTCTAAATTTAGAATTCCGATTATATATATATATATATATATATATATATATATATATATATATATATATATATATATATATATAGAAAGCAAAACTTATGATGAATTCTTGGTAAAAATATTTATAAAATGATTGATGAATTGAGTGCCATCAGTAATAATCGAAACCGAAACCAAAAAGAATTCTTGGTAAAATTATTTACTACAACAAATGAGAGGGCCATAAAAATGAAATAAATTTCATCTGTCTTTTTAAATGTCTGTCTGTCTTTCTGTCTAAAACTTTAGACAGCGGCGATGGATTTTCACAAGATCAGTATCGTTTTTACCTCGACCCTTCCGACGACAAATATCGAAAAATTTCCTAAAAGCATTAATTCCTTCACCGTCAACTGGGCACTTTTTTCGCCGATATTTTCGAATGTCACCCCATCTTTTCGATTGACTAGACTTAATTTACACTTTCGCCACTTCCGGTTTGGCGATGGACGCAATGGCAAAGACGTCATGTTTTTTGTTCATGTACTTTTCCTCCTTCGCGGTACGGGTTCTAGCCTGCCTGCTTACTTCCACTTTTCTTTCTTTGCTCAACACACACTTACAAATACCATTAAGTCATCGAATATTTGATTACTTATTTAATGGTTAAGAATTAATTATATCTTGCATAGTTGATTACTTATTTAATGGTTAAGAATTAATTATATCTTGCATAGTTGATTACTTATTTAATGGTTAAGAATTAATTATATCTTGCATAGTTGATTACTTATTTAATAGTTAAGAATTAATTATATCTTGCATAGTTGATTACTTATTTAATGGTTAAGAATTAATTATATCTTGCATAGTTGATTACTTATTTAATGGTTAAAGCTTAATCACGTCATTGAATATTGGCATGCACATATTGTTGCTCTTATTTTTCTAACTAAATACATACCCACACTGTTTGTTCCTATTTGCTTGCCTCCCCACGAAGGCACAATTAGGCACAGGGTCGGTTTTTATCGTGGGGGAAAAACAGCTTCCCAAAAAGGAGCACTCTGGATGAGAACAAAAATAAAAATTGACTCGATCAAGGAGGATTTCTCATCCACTGATCGACGTCAGAAAAGGTGACGTGCAGTATCAGAACAGATACTACACTTTGCTCCTAGATAACAGGCTTACTCATGTTGATTGTTGTCCACATTTCGCTATGCGTTTTACAGTGGCGTTTATTCTGCTTTTATACACCCAAACCCTAATAATATTTTTAATCGGACACATTTTTAGACAGAATTCACAAAATTATGTCAGGAGCGTGTAAGCGCACTACGCATAACTAAGGACATTTTATTTTATTTATTTATTTTTGCAAAATTAATTTGTCCATTAGTAGCAGGCTCGTCTACGAAACATCTTTTTTCTTTACGATGGAAGGGATCACTGTTTATCAAATGATAAGTCCACTTTAGGAAAAGGGTTACTAAGGGTGCGGTAAGCGATGGGCAATAGCGTAATGGTCGATATTATGGACGATGGGAATTTTAATTATATTAAAAGGATGGCTCAACAAGAAATTGTTTGCGTTAGATTTGAAAACGATAATCATGGAATTTTCGTTTAGTGTAACGCACGGATAGAGAGTGAAGAAAATTGTTGATTGTTGTTGTAGCTAGACAAGTGTTTTTTGTGAATGCTTTACATGCGAGGGACATTAGTAGAAGCTCCATGTAATACCTGCCATAAAAGTTACGAACCAGCACAGAAAGTCTCGCAACGTCTAATCTGTGAGAAATAGGAGTAATAAAGCTATCGTCCACTAGATTTTGAAGGTGGTTTTATTTGTAACTATTTTGATTTTTCTTTCGCAGATGCGTTTCCTTGAAAGCCCCTTTATAATAAAAAAATAATTTATATGTTTACAAATAAGTCTTATTGCTATTTGGCATACTAATTGGAAATATATCTACAAGGAACTATGTAGGGATTTTAGCAGCGAAATGTCTGTTTTGTTTACATTTAAGCTTCCTCATGCTCGTACAAAGAAGGAGGAAACAAGAGGGGGATTCCAGCATCTAATAATCCAACAGAAAAAAAAATTGAACTGACGGAGTAGGTTTTACATCAGGGGAAAGAATGGAATTTTGCTGCTTGTCTGGTTAGTCAGGCGTATGTACGTCGGGTCAGGAGTATGTACGTCGGGTCAGGAGTATGTACGTCGGGGGGAACACGTGCTATGAATTCATCAGAATACATTTGATTTAACTGCTTGTATAACAGGAACGGAGATGGTACATGTGACAGGGTTAGAGATTAGCCGATAGTTGGGGACATATTAGTTTGGTGACACTTTTTGCACCCTATCAAAAAAGGACCGACTAGTGATAGATGCACTAGGAAAGATTTGACTAATATACTCATATACAACCGTAATGATGGCACGGAATGAAGATTGGAGAAAAGCTATAGGGCTATACTTTGGATGCAATTCTATTTCCATGTGCCTAGCCATTCATAGCTATATTGTTTGTATACTTTTTGGCATACCATCCCTATATCCTTTTGCATTTCCAATGCTTTTTTATTCTTGTATATATAATTTGAATTTAAAATTGTCAATCACATTACTAAATATTAAAGTAACTCTAGGATATTTTCCTATCGAGCTTATTATATATCTGAATTACAACGAGCACTGTTCTTTTCTTGTATTTTAATTAAATTAGTAATTTTACTATCACATTAAAATACACTCTGCTCTTTAGACTACTGTTCTAATCCCCTTTATATATATATATATATATATATATATATATATATATATATATATATGATCACACAGTTTTTGAAGACACTTATTTTTAAAGTACCATTTAAATATATATATATATATATATATATTTGAAAAGCCAGCGTAATTTATCATTTTGTATTAACGTAGTTGTGTAATAATGCAAAGAAACTATAATGCATGCTGATAGATTAAATATTAAATCAAGTCATTTTTAAAAAAGGATATTTAATAAGTTAATTTAATTGCACCGAGTTAATGCACTTTTAATTTCAATAAATAATATATTAATAATAAATTAATGAAATAAATTAAAAAAAACAATAATGTGTAAGTCACGTAGAGACGATAAACATAGACACACGACAAGTGGTAACAATTTTATTAATATAGAGACTTGTAAAAATAAGGTTAGGTGTTATTCCAGCTTTAGATGTTGAAAGTGGGAGGAGAAGGAGTAGGAGCGATTTACAGAGGTGGAGGTGGTGACGGACGGGGATGAAGGTGCTTGCAAAGCTGTGAACCACTAAGAGAGGTGGAGAGAGGCAGGCACTTGTTAATTATTTAATAACGTCGTTTTTTTTTCGTTCGTTTTACCCTTTGCCTTGCCAGATTCATGATTTGTTCCTTTCTGTTGTTTTCCTGTCGTTGTGTCAGTTAAAAAATAGAATAAATAAAAAAAAGAAAAAAATAAGAAAAGAGCAGAGATATTCTCGTCATCTAAATCTTAAAGTTAGTGCGCGTATTTATGGCGTGATGTGACGAGACGGCCTATTCTTGGGTATAAGATGAGGCGACAGGGAGTGTTATTTTCATACCTCTATCTAGAAACATCTGTTTCTACAGAATTGTCGTGGGGTGACAAGAAACAATGCAAAAAAAAAAAAAAAAAAAAAGAAAAAAAAACGCAAATAAAACAAAACAAGCATAACAAAACGATTACGCAATAATAAAATACCATCGACATTTCTCTCTCTCTCTATATCTATATATATATATATATATATATATATATGTGTGTGTGTGTGTGTGTGTGTGTGTGTGTGTGGGTACATATATATAATACTTATTTATGTATATATAATTATTTCACCCCCTTGAGATATTGAGATATAATTTCTTAACAGTTGAGCACTGTCTGAAAAATAAAAGGCGGTCAGCTGGCCTTGTACGTGAGATCGCGATTTCTCGTGCTCTCCGGCCGATCACATTAGATCGTCTTAGAAAAGTTATGCCTGTATAAATAATGCTTTCCCTTGACTATTGTGACGGTTGAAGATGTCCTAGCGGTACCCTTCCCTGCTAGTCGAGTCAAAATCGTGGCAGAGTTCGAATCCTTCAATCATATCTATTATATATATATATATATATATATATATATATATATATATATATGTTTATTTACCGTTTTATCTGTTTGGTTACATATGTTTCGGATGTTGGACAGTGTTTATGATCTAACAGCATTGTCAGACCTTACAGAAATGGTTGGTTAGTATGAGGAAGAATTGTCTTTAGGAGGAATGCGGAAAAAAGAGGGGTGTTGTAGTAGGAGATAATAGAGGGGGAAGGCGGGTAATGACAATATTTTAGTTTTGAAGTTTAAAGTATATTAGGTTGTACTATGTGTGTGGGGGTAGCAGATTCAGGTAGGCTTGGGTGGAGATATGTGGATATAGGAAGGGGGAGGGGGAGAGGGGATGGCAAAGAGAAAAGAAAAAAGAGAGAATGTAATTGAAACTCTCCCTCCTCCTCTCATTCCCCCAAACAGATAAAACGGTAATAAAAAAATAAAATGCATATTTGCTCTGCAATAGTATTGAGCACTCTCTTCAGTTTTTACTAATTACCAGTTTTACCATATATATATATATATATATATATATATATATATATATATATATATAATTTGAGGTTGCTATTTTTCAAAAGTAGGGAAACCAATAAAATATAACGAGGCTAACACAAGAATGCTCAATACGGAAGTAGAGCAAGTTACATTTTCAATTTGTCTTTACGTAAGCAATAATTTGTTGCTACACCGTCATGAGCATGTTTCGGTCTTCTAGCGTTTAGTAAATAGAGATCTCTTCAGGACACAACGCTTATTTACGAAAGCGTTTCGTAAATAAGCGTTGTTGCCTGAATAGATCTCTATTTACTAAACACTAGAAGACCGAAACATGTTCATGACTTTTAATTCCATGCTATCCTTGTAGCCATGGCCCTAATGTGTTTGTTCTGGGTAAATATAAGTTAAACGTCTTAATTCCGATCATTATGATTTCATTTTAAAATTTACGAAACCTTGATATCATATGATGGATGTATTACCACTACAGATTCTACTTACCTCCCTTAGTATGAAGTTGTTTATATTGTAAAAACAAGATGAGAAACAAAATATTAACTGTTATAGAACAATGCAATGGAAACAAAAATGAAGAAAAACTCTGAATTGAAACTTGAAACATTTGTGTAGATGTAAAGATAGTATCTGAATGGACGAAAAAGATGAAAACGAACACATGCTTTGGGCAACACAATGGAAAGAAAGGGTTGAATTTTAAAGTTAATTATACAAATAATTAAAAAAAATAGGACATTTCATAAAAAAGAAATCGAGCTGAGAGCGAACTGACGCAAAAGGCCAACAAAAAGAAATAAGGAAAAGGCAATTCGTCTAGAAGGCATGTCTCTTCCTAAAATAATCCGACCATCTGTTGATGGTCGATGTCAGGAGAAAGAATTAAAAGGCAAATAATAGAAGACCAACACTCTCAGGATTCGCTATGGTTTTTACCATTAAGGTAAGAAATGAATAGTTAGTTCACTTATGGAAGGAAATAATTACTCCCTTCGTTTGGTGAATTCTCGTAACGAAATCACCGGTGGGCAAATACACTTAAGGTGTTACAAATATATATATATATATATATATATATATATATATATATATATATATATATATAGTTGTCAACACTAAAATATCGCTTACATCCGGTGTTGAATGACGGCGCAGATGCAGAGACGCGGAGTGTCGGCTTAATAGACGAGTTTCGATCCCGGCTTGTATAGCCTCACTGATGGGATGTAACCAACAAAACAATATTATTTGTTAATTATCTGTGAATGACTCTCTGCCTCTGTCTGTCTGTCTGTCTGTCTGTCTGTCTCTGTCTCTCTCTCTCTCTCTCTCTCTATATATATATATATATACACACATATATATATATATATATATATATATATATATATATATACTAGCAAAAGTACCCGTCGTTGACTGGGTTCAAAAACAGCCTACAGAAAATGGACTCTGATTTATGAAATTATGATAGGTTATGAAAAGGAAGGGTTGTAAAGAGATAGCTTTGAATTTGGGGGTATCAAATCCAAAGCAAAATATGATGAAAGTAAAAATAAAATAGATAAACCCCATAATTTATTATATAATACCTGTTCACAGTGAAACACTTATCACAATATTCTGTGGATCTATATTAAAAAACCTAGTTAAACTTTATGACATATTTCCATCCTATCGAGGTCAGGTGCGAACGAGCACCCAATAATTTTATTATACCATATCTCTTCAAACTGAAACATAATTATCAAAGTATACTTACGCAGATAGATATAAAAAGTCTTTATTAAATTTTGTGCCTATTTCATTCTATGGAGGCCAGGCGCGAACGCCGACCCCACAATTTCATTATACCATCCCTATTCAAGTTAAAACATACTTATCAAAGTATTATTATATACATCTATATTAAAAACACTTGTATGGTTGATAAAATTAAGAGTCTAAAATATTCTACTTTCCTTTCTTCCAGATGGTTTATCTAGGCAACATTTTATAGTTTAGATAGACCTTCCCCAACAGCTAACGTATCCTTCTCCTTTCCTTGGGTATAGATATAGCTGGTATAATCAACACTGATATGTAGAAAGGTCTGATGAAATTCATTCGAGGCGCTGGTAAGTCAGCTGAATTTGAGACCAAAAAGAAAGCTGCGTTGTATCTTTTGCATTTAATGAAATTGCCAACTACATTCTTAATAGCTGGTCTGACTTGCAATGCAAATATCCTGCCAATCTTACTTCATTCAAGGTTGAGCCTAATACTAAATGTTAGCTTCTCTGATAGTACTTTGAGAGAATCATTTTTTTTCAAATGATGTTTTTTTCTCAATATAATAGGATTCTGGAGTTGGGTGGTATGAGTTGTATGAGTGACACGGGTGGTATTCTTCCCTTCCTGTCCTTCATCTTGATTGTATCATGTCTTTGGGGTCAAAGTAAAGGTTCAAGTTCTTCGCCAGTTTAGGCATGCTCTTGCCTTCAGGGTCTAACAAAAATTCAACTTGATCGAAAAGGATAGTTTTTGCATGGTTTTGATAAGATAGCTATTTGGTTGCAACTTAGGATCCATTTTTCACTTTCTTAGTCTGTTGATAAACTTAAAAAACAGTGATGTAAAACTAATTAACTTATTAAGGTTGGAAAAATTTTCCATTTTAACATCTACAGTGGCCCCAGTCTCTCTTTCCGCTGTCTAATTCACAGAAGAACGTACCTAATCATTTTGAATCCTGGAAAGGCGACTCCTGCCTTATCGATTCAGGTCACTTGTACCAATGAGAAAGCTTTTCCCTTATTTTTATGGTCAGCCATCAGTCGAATTGTCCGCAGTTAAAAAATAAAAAAAATTCACCTTTATGCCTATTTAATCTTATCCGTCATTCGAGTGATATCGTACAGTTTCGTACAAATATGTTTTTCATGTGAACCAACTCAACCAGAATCCAGGAGAAAACTACCTCAGCATTTGTGATAATGTAACTATCTCTTTTGCAACGACCCCTAAAGTTCTTTTTTGAAAAAAGGAAACACCTCCCGGCTAGAAACACGGAAAGGAGTTGTAACGTTGAGATGAATTGGCGCTGCAGCGGTGTCGTTTTTGCTTTGGGAAATACTTAGGATGTAGTTCCATCCTATACAGCGTAGACTGAAAAACCATACGTGGCCTTAGAAGCATCACAGAAAAAAGTAAATTAGTACCTGAACCTTCGTCGAAAGCTCTCTTAAGAAAAAATATATAGTAACTAACGTTGAAAGATCTTTTCCAGTGTTTTCCAAACTGAATATTTCCTGGAGAACTGCCTCATCTGAACTCAGTTTTTGTCTCCCCAATTCCTTTATCAACAGGCAGATAAGGATCAAATACATTTGAAGTCTCAGTTAATCCCTTCATTTCGCACGAGAGTGAAGAAACCTTTATGGAATCTTTAACAAGGCCATACAAATATCCCAACACCTTTTCCCAACCATAATCGAATCCTGATAGTATTCCATCTGACTCTTTTTTCTTTTGAAACTTTACATTTGCAAGAATAAAAATATAAATTCCCTTCCTGTGGACATTCTCTTGGAGATGTATATAGAGAAGATAAAGAGTCGGCATTATCCCTAGTTTTCATTAGGTTGTCTACAAAAAAATTTGACTACAGTGCCAGCAAAAATTCATCTAAGGTTTTTTTTCTGCATGAAACATTAGTACATAGTTTAAAATAAAAGGGTTCACAGTGACGCTAAATGCAATAGCTTCGTACGAGTAAAATGCAAAAACGATTATGACCCTTTTAAGCGACTAAGCAAATAATCAGAAATGTTTTTTTATGTCAACTAAGAAGGCATCGGTCTGTTCTGAATCGGATAATTAGTTCCAACATATCTGCCATAAAATTAACTCAATGATAGGCTACTTCATTTAATGAGAATGAGCTTCTATTTCTATATGTAATTTAAAGACAAGTCTCACTTTCACATCAGTTTTATCTGTCAAATCTAGTACTGGAGAGATGTAGTTTCCAAATTGTTTAGGAGGCACAATTATGTCTTCAATAAGACCCTCATTTTCTTGTTGTTCAAAAACTTTAAGGCAATTGTCATACCATCTTTTCTTCTCCAGGTCCCTAGTCACTTTTTTCAGCATCCTGAGAGCAGCATGTTTTTGGGGGTGGGTGGGGAGGTTACGATTTAACCTTATCTCCATATAATTGAAGTTTCACTTGATTAAGCCCATCCTTGAATGTGATGGAATTCTCGAACTGCTTTACTTCTTTTTGTCCAACGACGAAATTTCTTTGGCAGTACGCAATCTAAAAAATTCAAGGTTGAACATGTTCTATAACCCCCACTGAATATTACTCTCTTCATACTATTTTTTCAGAGGGTCTGGTAGCATTCCTCTAGGTGGATCACATAGTTGATTCTGGAAGATCGATGCGGTGGAGTTTTAGCCAACACAGCAGCATAATAAATTTGTGATGCCTTTCGCTTTTTCATTCGGTTTTAATACATTATAATAAATCCTTTTTGTGTCTAAAATGCCGATCAATACATACACGGGATTAACTTTAAAGGTTCCAATACTGGACTGCGTCTACACTAATTAACCTACCCATAGCGATCAAGTCTTTCCTGGCGTCAAACTCTGCAACTATCCGATGTCTCTTTAGATCTCTAAGAATTCAAAGAACTCATTCACGATTGTACGATAAGTTCAATTGCGTCGCAAGAATTTAAATAGTATGAGTTTTGCCAGTAAAGAAATCTAATTTCAAGGATATCTCCTTAAAAAATTGGGGACTTGTACCTTAAACGGGTTTCACTTCCATAGTTTTATCCTTTCCTAAGAGAAGGCGATGCAGCTTTTTTAATACAAAAGTGTCCAAATAGGCCCTTTGACTGCCGGTGTCCAACAAACAGTTCACTTGTACTTTTTTTTATCTCATTTCTCTACTAATATTCCATTTATAGGAAACAAGAAAGCGTAATGATAAGTTTTCATATGCAAGCAGGTATCAACCTGCATACTGCTTGAGACAGTTGGGCACATAACTTTATGTGTCTTATAGAGTTTCAGCTACGACATGTAGTTTTCTTGAAGTTTTCAATGGACATGTATTTCCCATGTGAGACTTTATTGGGATAGCGAAATCAGAGGCGCAGTTCTCTACACCTTGTGAGCTTGGTTTCATGGCAAGTATGTTTGAGACAATTCTCAGTACATCTGCTTTGCTAAATTCACTTCTGTTTATAGATTTATATTTAATGTTGAAGGTTTCAAAAGACGATTCATTTACCAGATCTAGTTTAAACTTTGACTGTGGCTTAGGTTTGGGATTCAATATCTTCACTGGTTTACTGACAACCAGAATTCGTATTACAACTGTCGAAGTTTCTTTTAAAATTGTTGTTAACAGCGCGCAGGTACTCCCCAAAAGTTTACAGCGCGTAGGTACTCCCCAAAAATTAGTTTTCTTTTCATTTTCGACGGGAATTTAGCAAACAACTCTTCTGATATAATTATAACACCAGCAGACTTATTCTCATATGAGTAAAAATTATATGAAACCCTGTTTTCCCATATATCTTCTTGCATTTTTATCAGGATTTTTTTTAATCCTTCTAGATTTTTTGAATTCTCCAGTTGAAAATCCAACATGTCTGGAACAATTTTCCCTCTTATTTCCTTGTCAAAATATTTTTCTTTAAAATCTTCAGAGCCAATTGGGTAACTCTCTTCAGAGGAGGGAAACATTGTCCATGAGTTAAAGGGCTCTGCCTTCCAAGGAGCATTTCAAGAAATATAATTTGCTGTGTCCAATGTTATTGTGATGGCTCGATTTTCAGATTTCTTTAAAAGTCCCTGAAGTTCCATTTATTTGTTTTCGAAGCATTTCTCGTTAATTGTATTTTATTCTCAATTTTATTTTAAAAAAACTCCACTGAAAAGGAGGAATGAGCTGTCGGTTTGAACAAAGGTGACTTACCCTTGTCTGAGGTAACCGGTTCTTCTGCCTGGAAGTATGTCGACATCTCCTTACATATGAGTGGGTGCTGGAATTTCATCTGCAGAAGGCTTAATCGTTGTTGTACTTCACAATTGAAGCGGAAAAACGTTTAACATTGCCAAAAATTCAGTCTCCCTGTGTAGCCAATTGTTGTTCTATACCAAAGGAAACCCTTTAAATTTTCCAAACAATCGTCCTACTTCTCACTTGAATACAGGAGACACCTCTGCAGAGTCCTCCTTCTTTAATGTTTCTATGGTAGTTTGGATATTTTTTAAATAACTTCTGCCTTCCAACGAGTGAGTATCCTCTATATCACCAAATCAGATAAAAGTTGTTCACTTTATTTCAGAGTGAAGACGTTTCCGTTTCGATGTAACAGAATTATACCCCCAATGACTAAAAACAGGGAGGTGTAAGAAAAGACGCTTGCAACGAAATGGCGTCGTTGCTTGCAAGCAATCATTTCTTACAACATTAACAAACTGGTTACATAAACATACGTGTGTTTTGCATGAAAAATGAACATACATTGCCGACGAGAAACGACGTGTAGCTAATATCACGATACCTCTCGTTCAGCGAGATTTAACGAGACTAGCGTGTCTATATAACGCATTAAAACCGAGAATTATTTTCTTATTTTTATTTTTTTTAACAAACAAAAAACACAAAACAAAAAAAAACGATCAAACGCCATTTACACAGGAGATTGTCTTACTTTCTCTCGTAACCATCCACGGCAAGTTTAAAAATTCTAAGTTCTCACATTTATCGTTTTTTACTCCATTTAGAATTAAATTCATTAATGACTGGCTTTCATAATTTGCAATTTTAGATTGTTATCGTCGTGTTCTTATATAATGGTGTTAATCACAAAGATTGTTCAAAACCACAAAAAAAGGACCAAATTTGACTGGATTAACTGAGAAGAGTGTAAGATGTTTAAACTTCTAAATTACTCACTGTATCCAAGAACATCACTAGCGGTATATGCATGTGCATATATATCTCAATATTAGCATCGAATCACAAAGACATGTGTGCACATACACATGTAACGACACATATACGCACACATGAATAGAAAACGATATCCATTAAATAGTGAACATGCAGATCCCTGTATGTATGTAGTTTTACAAGCTAATCACGGCTTATAAAGATCCAAATGCAACTCAAGGATAAGGGATAATACGTGTGAGAAAGGTCGTTATGTCAACACCGTCGTGATAGGTAGCGATGGAAACTGGGTAGATTTAGTTATTTAAGATAACATATCAACAAGAATTTGTTTACATTTTACTTGAAAACGATCATGTTGCATTCAGTTGGAAAACAGCTCGCGCGATATAGAATTCAGCTGGATTGTAAACTTGTATTGTATGTCTGATATTCTGCACAACCACTTGACCAGCATCCCCCTCACTCACCCTAACTGAAACTTTTAAATTAAATAAAATGAAATGACAGCACAAGCAAAAGTTATGTTTAAACCAGGACCAAACTCAAAGAAAACCAATCTGCCTCTCTCTTGAGGCTTGCATTTACGAATATCTGCGGGCTTAGAACTAACTTAGATGATGTTGAATTATTTTTCCTTATAAACACCCCGGATATATTAGCATTAAGTGAAATTAACCTTCACTCCTCCATTCCCTCTAACCACTTTAACATGCCTGGTTATCTCCCACTCTGCCGTAAGGACTCGGACAGACGTATGCATGGGTTTGGAGTCTATATTCGTAACGCCCTCCCCCTAACTAGAGAACTTAAACTAGAATCAGACGGCCAGGCCTTTATGTGCTTCAGACTAAATATGCAACATAATATTAGCTACTTGTATTTTCTCTACCGCTCTCCCTCAACCCAAGACTGTACCCTAATAAACAAAGTCTCTGACAGCATAGATACAGCACTCTCCATCGATATTAGCGCGCAAGCACATGTATTGGTGACTTCAATGTCCACCACAGTAACTGGCTAGGATTCTCTAATTCCACAGACGTAGCTGGTAGCACAAAACATAGCTTCTCTCAGACGGTTATATTTCCGGCATGTTTCCCAGACTAGCAAGATCAACATGCCTCACTTCTTGATCTCTTTCTGACAACGGTTCCCGATGATTGTACAACAAATGCCCACAGCCCACAGCCCACTGGAGAATGCTGATCATGCCGTGATAATGGTAGAAATCACCCTAAATTCTCGCTCTAAAACCGAAGTCCCACTACTAAAAACAACGAGGTATTACAAAAATGCTGACTGGGAAGCCATCAGGGATCTCATCAGAGATGCCCCATGGCAAAATATATTTTCTCTCCCAGCAGAACAGTGTGCAAATGACACCACTGAATGGTTCAAAACTGCAATTGAAGCACATGTTCCCGCACGGAAATTCTATAGCAAGCCCCACTCTCCCCAATGGTTTACTTATGCTTGTGCAGCTGCTATTTGTCAAAGGCAGCATGCGTTCCGCAGATTCAACCGACATAAGTCCAGCTCAAACAAACAGAAGTATATAGAAGCTAGAAATAATTGTAAGAGAGTGATAGTGACAGCTAAGACAGATTACTCTGAAACCACCAGAAAACGCATCGAAGCACAGAAATTAGATACCCGTGATTTTTGGAAAATCTACAACAGCGTAGTAAATAATGGGCAGTCAACAATTCCCCCACTAACAAACAATCATGAGGTTGCTTGCACGGAAACTGACAAAGCAAATCAGCTTGCTAATCGGTTTGCCTCAAACTCCACACTGGACCCGGCACGCCATTTTCATTTGCGGACAGACGCCACACTAGATGATTGGAAAATCACCCCTTCTCAGGTACATGCTATTATAAAAAAAACCTAGACACATCAAAAGCATGTGAACCAGATCTCATCCCGGCTGTGCTATTAAAAAATGCTCTCCCGAGGTTGCTCCAGTTCTCTCCAAACTTTACAATAAATGCCTCAACGAATCTTGTTTTCCCGACTGCTAGAAAACCGCTTCTTCAAGAATTCTGGTGAAAGACCTGCCCAATTAATTATCGCCCTATTAGCCTCCTCCCGCTTGTCGCCAAAATATTTGAGTCCTTAGTTAATCTAGCCCTAGTCCAGCACCTAACAGCTGCTAAACTCCTGACTGACAAACAATATGGATTCAGGCAAGCCCGTTCAACAGCAGATACCTTAACTGTAGTCTCTGAACGTATATACCATTCACTGGATAAAACAGGGGAGGGTAGAACAGTATCCCTTGATATATCTAAGGCTTTTGACAGGGTATTGCACGATGGTCTTCTAAGGAAAATTAGATCATATGGAATCACTGGAAAAATACATAATGTAATTAAATCCTTATTAAGTAAGAGTAAAATCCAAGTTGTCCTCGACGGTCATATATCTAAACAATATGACATAAATGCGGGAGTACCTCAGAAGTCTATCCTTGGAGCTCTATTATTCCTGATATTCATAAATGACCTCCCTGATAAAATTGTTTCGGAGATGGGTATATTTGCAGATGACCTCACTCTCTATAACAGATATGAGGGGAAAACAAATGAACACATATTCAAAGAAATGGCAGAAACCCTAGAGGATGACATCCAATCTGTAGTGGAATGGGAACAAAAATGGTTGGTCACATTCAATGCTGCTAAGACTAAGCTTGTTTTCTTCAATAATTACAAGAAACCTTCTCTACCATCAATAGCAATGGCCAAGAACACATTGCCTAAAAGTACTTCTTTTAAACTCCACGGCCTAACGTTCACAGGGAATATGAACTGGAACAGATACATTGAGAGCATTGCCAAGGCTGCTGCAAAGAAGGTTGGCTCTCTCTACCGTGCTAGAAAACTACTTACACCTGAAAGTATCCTGTACCTCTATAAGGCCACCATTCGCCCATGTATTTAGTACTGTTGTCACATCTGGGCTGGTGCATCTGCTGCTTGTCTCTCGCTCCTGGACAGGGTTAAAAAAAGAGTCGCTAATCTAATACGTCCTGAACTGTCATCTAGGCTTCAGCTTCTGTCCCCTCGACGAGATATTGCATCCCTCTGCCTGTTCTACAAATACTTTAATGGTGGATGCTCTGAGGAACTGAAAACACTTGTACCTCCTTGACGTAAATACTCTCGACAAACACGACAAACTACTAAGTCTCACCCTTTTACAGTAGGTGCAAGAAAGCCTTTTACTCCAATAGTTTCTTCCCCAGAACTGCAGGTCTTTGGAACTCCCTTCCAGGATTCTGCTTTCGCAAGTGTACTGATATGCAGAAGGTCATGTGTAATGTGAACAAGCATCTTTCTACTCATTCCCCTTCATAATATCCCTGCAAATTATGTCCCTGATAGTAGCCCCCTGCTTCAAAGTGGCACTGTGCCTTGTTTGGGGCAAAAATTGAAAAAAGAAAGGTAGTTCAAGGAAAGGGACTTTGTTCATGGAATTAACGTTTAGCTTTAGGCACAGATAGAGAGTAGTAAGAAGCAGTTGATTAAAGTAGAAGCCTTTTTGTCGTGCATAGTTTGGATTGCAGCTCCGTCGTGTCAGGGAAATTACGTTAGAACAAATTAAACTCAAAACTTTTCCTTTGAGAAAAAGAGTTTTTAAGGTTGTGTTTTTTTATATTTAGTTTCTTTGGTGGAATACGTGCATTAAATTTAACATTTAAAATACATTAAATTTAGGATCGTGTAACGAACTGTAGAAAGTAAAATATTATATAATAAAAAAATGGGCAAATTTTTAAATTATTGCTTTCGGACAAAGTGTTTCCGCGTTAGTAAAATAAATAATTTTACTACATTAAATACATTAAATTGAATTAAGTAAAAATGAGACCAAGGTTAAAAGCGAACACATTTTCTTTAGATATGCCAAATAACTAATGCGAGAAAAATATATTAGAAAATAGATTAAAAAATATTATATAATGAGAACCACACGTAGCGAAAGATAGAGAGGGAGAGACAGAACGAGAGGAGGAGAGAATAAGAGCGTATTGTCGAATAGACGTTGTAAAGACATATATAGAGAGAAACAAAATAAAAACAACATGAAAAAAAAACGTAATGACGATAATAAGAAAGAAGTAAAAAAAAAAAGCAGAAATATAAGTGAATATAATTAAATAAAAAGGTATGAAAAAGGCCTGAAAGTCAATAAAGGGAATAAAAAAAATCGTATAAAAGAAAGAATAGAAAAGAAACAAAATGGTGGACAAAAATAAAACAAATTGAACTAAACCGATTGAATAAAACAACATTTGAATTAAGAACAAGATAAGTTCAAAAAGAAAACAAAAAAAATACAATGGAAAAGGAAATAAACTATGAAATACGTCACTAAAACCGACACAAATAAATAAATTAAAAAAAAACGTTGGAAAAATAAATGAACAAAGATAGATACAAAAAATTAAAACAAAAAATAAAAATAAAAAAGAACAAATGCAAATATAAAATTAGATGCATGATGTGAAATGAGGAAGATAGGAGTGATATTTACATATTGTCAGCTCAACCTTCAAGTGAAATCGTGGCCAACATGAATGAAAATCAGCAAAATTTACTTATGGTCGAAAATGGGAGTAAAAAGTAGTGTTGGGACGATTAATCGGAATTGGAATCGGGAATAGGAAAAATCAGAATATTTGAGGGTATCTGAATCGGTATCGGAATCGGTATCAGTATCGGAAGATATTGTGCCGATTTTCCGATTCCAAAACTATTCTTTTAATTGTCTTTTTTATTAGATTTTATTTAAAGCTAAATCTTCTATTGCTGGTAATAATGATAAAATAATAAATATTTGTTGATTTTTACCAAGCAGTGAAGCTACAACCGATAGATCGTTCCTCACAAGTATATTTTTACCTTTAGGAAAATATTTGCACATTTAACATGTGTGTTGATACGGTAATCAGAAAAAATACAACTATGTAGTTAAATATTTAGAGATTTATAAAGAATTGGAATCGGTAATTGTATCGGAATCGGATATTTAGTACGGAATACGTAATTGTATCGAAATCGGGGAAAATATTGGAATCGTCCCATCACTAGTAGTAGGATGGTTGGAGGTTATAAAAAGTCGGTATATACATTCAGATTCTGTCTTCTCTTGTTCTTACATAATTATGTCGTCTCGTTCCTCAGCATGAAGTTCCTCAGAGAACAGATGCTTACTCTTCTATCATACCCAGTCAGAGGTTTTCAATATTATCTCGTCTACTGAGGGTCTCCTCGATCGTGTTCCATTTAATATGCATAAAATTGTGACATGTGGATGACAACGATTTCAAAGTAGCGATCTGCATGATGAAGATGTGCCAGAGCCAGGAATTTTCAACCGGGATTGAGTAAAGAACCTATATCAAGACGGGAACCTATGCCAGCTTGTGTCTTGGGTTTTTTCAATACTTGTTACCAGATCCTGTTAGACGGGTCACTTAAAGATCATTTATTTTTTGCAACCATTAGCGATTGCCTGTCTACTTCTGATTATCGCCCTTCAAAAAATGTTTGTTGATAAAGGGCAAAATGTTGCATCTGTTCTGATACTGCATTTCCTCTTTTATTTTCCCGCTCAATGAAATCGATACCAATCTAAATTGAAGCAGTTATTGTTTGTGTTCTCACACGGATATTTTTTTCTATTTAGAGAGCTTGAACTTTTACTGTAAAAAAACGACCTTGTGTCTAATTTATCCCTCATGATTAGGATGCAAATATTAACAGATATGAAACACTTTGTTTGATGTTTGTGTTCAAATGTAATATCTAATGTACATGCATTGATATACTTTTATATTGTATTTGATATACTTTATTGATCCTATTTTAATGAAATGATTACTATGGCCAGGTGCTTGATTAATATGATGCATATTAATTAAGGAGTATTCCAGATAGATGTTCAAATCACATTTATGTTTATGTATGTTGATGCGGTCGATGCAACAATCCGGGTGCAGATAATTTTGAATCGTGCATGATTAACTGAACCAAGTTCGTTACTTGAATACGAGCTGGCATGAACTACGGAGTCATATGAAAAGTTTACTTTGTGTATAATGTTGCCCTCGTGGGAAGGCAATAAGGATACATTAGAACTTAACAGTTGGTCTCGGAATAACATATGGGAATCTTCTACAAATCACCACACTAGAACTACTTGATTGATGGAACTAGCGTTTATATTCAGAAGTATAGCTAACAGACAAATAAGTAAATCCCGGGTGGAATTCATTATATTGAACCATTTATGAATAGTTTAATATGTACAAACGTATCTGCTTTAAAGCAACCAATAATTTAATATGATATGTTGTTTAGATAAATAAAATGATTGTATGACAAATATGCTGGTGTATATATCAATCTGTATCTCTGAGTGTCATTTTAACGTTTCGGTCGATGAAATCTCCGATCATCTTCAGGTGTCTCTTGTCGAACCCGGGAAGGTTTCTGTCGAACTCATGAATTAGGATGGGATTTTGAGCGGAATCCTTTATTTACTACCCGGGGATAGCGTGTTCTTGTTCCGTCAACCATGACTAGATAGATATCCTAAGTAATTCGCAATTGTATTTTTCGCTCGCTCACACTGAGAATTAAACCTTCAGGAGAATGTCACATTGATTGATTGATTACAAATTCCCGAGTTCGACAGAAACATTCTCGAGTTCAACAAGAGGCATCTGAAGAAGGTCGGAGGTTATATCAACCGACACCTCGTGAAAATCACACTCAAGATGAGCACAGTAGTCAGATGCATTCAAATAATACGAATAGCCATTTCTCATCTGAAACTTGCAGAAAAATCAGTACCGCTACTTATATATAAAAAGCAATTTTAACGCATGTCTGTGTATTTGTGAGTTCGTTTCTTATGGACTCCGAAAAGACTCGGCTAATTTCTTAGAATTTTCACAAAAATGTACTTCATGTATCCGAAAGTACTTTTACATATTTTTTGGATCGGAATACCCCCCAAAAATATTTTTTTTAATCGATAATCGAAAAATCTGAGTAACCGAACAGTCCCTATTTTGACTACAGTTAACATTCTTATACAGCCTAACATCACAACTGCATTTCAGAAGCTTAATCATCACACAAGTAAAAAGGCTAGGCGTATAAAATCAACACTATGTACAGTAATACGACAGTGGCGCGTTCGAAATAAATGCTTCTTTTTAAGGCACAATTGAGCCTTGGTATTAACTTTTGATTTTAAACTTTAATTTAACCCATTATATAAAAAAATATTTTATAAAATGAAAACTGCAATATAGAATAAAATGTACTGTGAGCTAAATTACTGCTAGAAAATATTTGACCCTTCCTTCCGGTACACTGCATAACTAGAGCATGCGATCAGTGGATTTGTATTGAAAAATGCGCAATTTCACCGATTTTGATCACAATAAAAGTCTAGAAAATGTGTAACATTCGTTGATCCTCATTCAACTCCGGGTAACGTCGGGTCCTCCGTTTAGTAACTGATAATCAAAGAGTTATACTTCCATGACAGAACCCCCCCCCACTAAAATGCTCATATTGATTCGATACTTTGTTTCAATTATAAAACTACTTATATATTTATATTTATTCCCCTAAAATCAATTTAAATAGGCAAATATTTAAGTGGTGGATGTAAGTCGTGAGAGGTGTTGGTGAAATAAAACGGAAATTAGTAGTTGATTCAAACTTTCCCACAACCGTATTTACCATAATCCATGACTCTTATACACTCGATTAAAAACGGAAGTGATGCGTCATTAACAACTATTGGATCCAGTACGGCATAATCAGGTTGACACACTGGTTCTCGTTAGATCACCGAAGTTAAGCTACGTTGAAGCTGGTCAGTAACAAATTGGTGACCATTTAGAAATAGCAGATGCTCTTTGTAGGAGGATGTCGGCACCTCTAATGTAACTTTAGATTTTATCTAAGGTGTATTTTGTTGAATTTATGATTTTTTCTGTCGAACACAAACTTCTCTACGGAATTTCTAGCGGATCCTTTATTTAATTCTCAGAGTAGTATGCTCTAGTCATGCTATACAGAAGATATTCAGTTAGAATTGAATTTTTCTCAGCACTTTATCATTTCCTTGCGACAAAATACCGTGGATGAAGGTCAGCGGTTACACCGGCTGTGATCTTTTTATAATAATATTCAAGATGAGACCAGTAGTTTGAATAAACCAAATAAGATAAATAATTTTCTAGAGAACTAAAGTTTTATTTTTCGCATCTTCAGGGCACTATGCCTGTACAATTGCTTACTAATTTTCCACCATTAATAGTATAAGAATAATTCCTTAGTGAATTATGGAAGAACGGTAGTTGATTTTTTACAAAGCGAGATACTTTCTAAAAATATGACTTTTGAGGAGTGTCAGTTAAGTGGTAATCATGTTTGAACTTTTAACGTTGAATGAATCTAACTGATTGTTTCCGGAAGCATGTATAAGCTAATGGCATAAGCTACCACATTGCAGTGATGTGTGGCTCCCATGTTTATAGTTTTCTTTTACAAAGGGATCACAAATATGAATGCGTAATTGAGATGGTAGTTTAGTTATCGTTTGTGTTAGAAATTTCGTATGATTAAATAATTAACGCGACAATGGGAAATCGACTTTACTTTATTTAAATAACAAATATATAAACACCGAAATTTTATTACAAATTTATAATTCTGATGATGGAGGATTTTTCAATTAATTCTGACTTTAAAAACTACTCACTATCTGACCTTATTATATAAATAAAAACGGAGATTATGCTGCTTATATTTTCATTTATTTCTTATTATCCTTTCGCCTAACGCCTGATTCCAACGTACTCTGCGGATCATTCTTCATTCTGAATCCAATGAATTATGAAAGGCAAAAACTAAAAAAAAGATGAAGAGAGGATAAAATAATAAAATAAAACGTTACACAATTGCATAATGGAAAAATCTTCAAAGAATAAAATAACAAAAATAAATCAATGGAAAAATGGCGGTAACGAACCAAAAAGAATTGGCGAGGAAAAAGTAGCGGATGAAAAGAAAATGACGAAAAAAAAACAACAAAATTACAATTTAAACAATTGTAGAGAGAATAAAAATAGCTTTAACACCACCGACTCTTTAAAGAAAAAAGAACACCTACTCCTCCCTCTACCAAAACTACAAAGCTAAAACGTTATATATATATATATATATATATATATATATATATATATATATATATATATATATAGATATAGATATATGTATGTATATATATATATATATATATATATATATATATATATATATATATAAAGAAAGAGAGAATTTAGACGTATTGTATAGGCGAGAACAATTGAAGGTCATTCCATGTCGTAAGACGACACCAACAGAGACACTGAAGAGAGCGCAGTTATCGTTTCGGATTACACTATTTAAACTTTTAAGACCAACAAATGAGAAAACGACCACGTGCCACATCGAAAAATAAATAAATAAATAAATAGCGAATTATGTGAAAACGTTTGTTCACTAATTTAAAAGCAGAAGAAAATGACTGTCAGTTTCGTGTGAAAGGGTTTATGTTGACGATATAATATATATTATCTGTATTACTCTTTATATTCATATATATATGTATATACATGTATATATATATATATATGTATATATATAAATATATATATATATATATATATATATATGAACATTATCAAGAGTAATACAGATAATATATATTATATCGTCAACACAAATTCTTTCACGCGAAACTGGCAGTCATTTTTTTTCTACTTTTAAATTAGTGAACAAACGTTTTCAATTTTTTTCAACTTATATATATATATGTGTGTGTGTGTGTGTGTGTGTGTGTGTGTGTGTGTGTGTATATATAAAAGTTTACAAAAGCGTTCTTGTGAATTTTTATTTTCAGATAAATATATTTCGACTCCAAGAAAAAAGTGATTGATCAAAATAAGCACGAATCAAGGCAAGACAAGTGTATTTACGCCAGTTATGCAAAAATCTTGCGTTCTGGTGGCGATGAGGTCGCTGGAGGAGTTTTTGATATTGCTTATATTTTTTAAGCATTTCTTATGCAGAAAGTCGTCGAGATGCTTGAAAAAGTGGAAGTCAGTAGATAAGAGATCTGAAGAGTATGGTGGATGAGGCAGAGTTTCGTAGCCGAATTTGTTCAACTTCTGCAGGGTCGGTTTAGCAACTTACGGTCGGATATTGTTATTATTGAAAGTTTCGCCTTTTCTGTTGACTAATGCTGGGTGTTGTTGTCAAAGTTTCTGATGTATTTCATCCTTTTGTTGACAGTACTTTTCCGCCGTAATGGTTTCACCTTCATTCCAAAAATTGTAATGGATAAGATATGTCGCAGACAACCAAGCAGAAAGCATGGCTTTTATCTGGTGCAACTCTCGCTCCGGGAAATGCCCTGGAACGTCGTCGGCGTCTAACAACTGAGCTGAGCCTCGCCGGTTGTCGTATCGCAAGTCACAACTAATGCACATTTTTTTATATATTATAAACAGAAACACCCTAGGTATTAAACGTAACATTAAATTAAAAAAAAATGTAGTAAAAAAACGAAAAGAAACTGAGACATTTGCATGCGAGTATTATGCTTTTTTTAAGTGTTCATTTCTTGTAAGGAAAAATTAATCGAGTTGAGATCGAAACAAAAATCTAAAAGCAGTGAATCACATATGGCAACCATTAGGTTAGCCTGTTACGATTTAAAAAAGTGTTTCCAAATCTACTTATTCTTCTTGCATGTTTACTCGTGAAACAGTTGACAAAGAAATAGCAGAAACACTAGAGGATGACCTCCAGTCTGTAGTAGAATGGGAACAAAAATGGATGGTCACATTCAATGCTGCCAAGACTAAACTTGTTTCCTTCAATAACCACAAGAAACCTTCTCTACCACCAATAGCAATCGTCAAAGACTCTTTATCTGAAAGCACATCTTTGAAACTCCTCGGCCAAACGTTCACAGGAAACATGAGTTGGAACAATTACATTGAGAGCATTGCCAGGACTGCTGCGAAAAGGTAGGTTCTCTCTACCGTGCTAGAAAGCTACTAACGCCCGAAAATATCTTGCACCTCTATAAGGCCACCATTCGCCCATGTATGGAGTATTGTTGTCATATTTTGGCTGGTGCATCTGCTACTAGTCTCTTACTCCTAGACAAGGTTCAAAAGAGAGTCGCCAACCTGATAGGTCCTGAACTGTCAACTAAGATTCAGCCTCTGTCCCATCGACGAAATGTAGCATCCCACTGACTGTTCTACAAGTACTTTAACGGCGAATGCTCTGACGAACTGCAAGCACTGGTACCCCCTCGACGTAAATACCCCCGACAAACCGGACCAGCAGCAAAATCCCACCCCTTCTGAGTAGAGACCCCTAGATGTAAGAGAGCCTTCTACTCCAGTAGTTTCTTCCCCAGAACCGCTAGACTGTGGAATTCCCTTCCGGGTTCCTGCTTCCCCAACTGTACTGACATGCAGAAATTCAAGTGTAATGTGAACCGACATCTTGCTGTCCAACTCCCCACATAGTACCCCTGTAGCTTATGTCCCAGATAGTAGCCCCCTACACCAAAGTGGCAATGCGCCTTGTTTGGGGTGAAAATGTAATTAAAAGATCTAATGCACCCCCCCCCGTAACAATCTTTCAATTTTTGACACCTTAGCATTACTTTTTTTCTGGATAAAGACCGATTAAAACGTTTTCCACATGGTTGAATTCCTTAGAAACGAAGTCTGAATACCTTAATAACCAAGTTTGAATACTTTATAAACCAAGATCCAAATTTCCTTGAGTAAGTAAGTTGAGAGTTATCCTCACACACAAACACACACACACACACACACACACACACACGCACACACACATTCTAACTTTCATACATATATTAATTATCTGAATGAAATGGTTGTGATACTCTATTCCATAATGAATTGAATAAAAAACCCATAGCTTTCAAGAATATTAAGTGTTATATTCATATTAATCAAACACCTCACGAAGACAGTGTTGGAAAAAAGATCTGTTTTTTATATAGGAATATCCAATTCCCTAAAAGACGCACTATATATTGAAACAGAAACTAATATTATTTTTGTCTAGAAATACTTCTCGTTCATTAACCCAAGGCAGAACATGCTAATTGTAGCATTACAGTAGGTACTTTACTTTGTTCTTGGATAACATCCAAGACTAGAATCGAACTTGATACACCCAGTTTTTTACTTAGTGTAGTAAATCACTACGCCATTCTCACACTGCAGATGAAGAATGTGTTATGTTCAAACTATTTGAACCACAGGCAAAACTATGTAAATCAGTTCGTATTGCTATTGCTCCGTACTTTTTTTTTTACATTCGACATGATTTGAGCACGAATCAGAGCGTAAAACACGGTATTATCCGCATCGGACGGATAACGTGTCATAGTTCGTTTCATTTTAGCATTTAGCTTTTGCAAAAAGTAAAAATTAGGGATACATTTTTGTTCGGTGCATAACTAGTTCATTTATTGAAATTATTTTTTTCACAGATTTCATACCATGGTAATTGGTTATCGACCGATAATACGCTCTGTAACATTTAGGATATGTTAGGATATGTTAAGTAATTTGAAATCACTACGATGTTAGTGATGGTAATCTTGGATGGAATAAAAAAAAAAGTTTGTTTTATAAATGTCTCAAGAGAGGCAAAAATATTAAAAAGCCACCGTATTATCTATATTCTATTTCTCTTGACCTGTATGTCTGTCTGTCTGTCTGTTCCAATTTTTATTGGAAACTACCGCACGATTTGCCTAAAACTTTGTATGAACTTTTGTTATGACAAGATACTAATTATTGTGGTATCCCTTTGATGCAAACTTAGGGATTAATACGGTTTAGTCACCGCAATACCATTTTTTATTCTGACTAATAATTTCTATTGACATTTGTTACAAGTTACAGGGAATAAAGTATTACGGTATCCGTTTGATAAACAGCAGGGATAAACAAGACTTTAATGCAAAAATTAGCAGAGATTTAATTATATTTTATCAATCAATTGCTATTTTCATGGAAAGTGCTCGACTAAACTACCTTGCTAAACTTTCACAAAAACACTTGACTAGCTACAGCCACTATACATGATTTCTCCACACTATTTGTAAATAAATCTAAACGCAGATTCCATGAAAAAGCTTCTTTCGCAGAACAGATTGTCTTTGGAACACTGCTCCGCTGGTCTGCCTTCCAGTTAGATACAACATGATTGCTTTCAAATCACATGTAAATAAGTTCTTGTAAATCCATCTCCATAAATAATTGAATTCTACCCAATGTACACCATTAACAACTACTACGCTACCACCTTGCATTCATTAACTCTTATCCTCGAGTGGCCGTCGGGGCTTGATAAGTGTAGATTTTCGAGTAAAAAAATGATATGAAGCACTCATTCTAATTCAACAGGTTGTAACCTTTGCCTGGTAAATACGTGTAAAATGTCTACATTGTAATAATTGGGTTAAACTAAATCATCCTAACAAATTGCAGTGTTATAATTCCAGTCCAATAATTCAAATAAGAACAAAAATCTGACGAGAATCTCTTAGCGACGTAAGATCCAGTGCGATGCTAGAATATATGGGTTAAATGTGATTTTTAGAATCATCTCAGTTTAATCGAAAACACTGGGTTTCGTAAGATATACGTTTATTTTAACTCGATCGACATTATTATTTCTTAGCTTTAAGGGATTCTATTTTTGTTAGTAGAAAAATGATATGCTCCTGCCAAAAATGACGTGGAGATTCAATAATTACATTTTAATCAATTCTCAAGTTCACATTTCATACATCGCTTATCCAAAACATTTCTGAAAGTATTAAACGTTTTTTTATTAAAATCTCAAATTTTAATGAGAATTCGTTAAAATATATAATGCTTACACAATTCTGTTATATTTTGTAGATATTTGTAGATTTCCTCTGTAGTTTCGAAGAGATTAATGATGCAGAAACAAAAAAGACAGTAATACCGCTGGTTGTAGTAGGAACAGGCTTTGAAATCTAAAGAAAGTAAATATTAGATATTCGAATCGAATGTACGGTTGACGCTATACACAGCGTTGTACTGAAAAAAAAACTACCAGTTGATATATATATATATATATATGTATATATATGTATATATATATATATATATATATATATTATGGCAGTAGAGTTTAGTTTCCTAGAAGTACATCCAATGAAACAACACGTCTCTACCAAAAAGTGTTCAAGGAGTAAACAGAGCAGTTATATTAAATTTATTTATGCAAACATTGATGACTACATATGTGCACACATGTTTCTGTAATCACCCGTTACTAGGGAGATTACGTCTTCAGGCCAAGAATTACCCTTGAAATAATTTATATATATATATATATATATATATATATATATATATATATATATATATAAATTATTTATATAGACAAATATTACATAGTCACTACACTAAACATGATAATGTTTCGGACAAATTAGTTTGCAAGAAACCAAATATCACTAGTCAGGCGACATAAAAACGTTTATTTACCACCGAAAGCATCTGGTCCAAAAATAGAAGAAGTAAAATATATTTTTTGATATTCTCTAACCTTCACCCACCGCCTTTTATTTTGTAATCTTAATGTAACCACTCCCATTCATTTTAGCGTTTTGATATTTTATTAAAAAATATATATATATTTAACTTCTTCGGTGGCAAATATACATTATTATGTAGCCTGATTGTGACTTTTGTTTTCTTGCAAACCAATTTGTTTTAAACCTTAGCATGTTTAGTGTAGCGAGTATATATTTGTCTATATTAATAAGATTATTATATTTGTCACTTTTTTATTGAGTATTCTTGATAACCTCATTTAAATTCATAATTTTTTTCTACTAAATACCTTTAACTTGATATATATACATATATATATATATATATATATATATATATGTGTGTGTGTGTGTGTGTGTGTGTGTGTGTGTGTGTGTGAATTATTCCAGGTAAATATCTTCAAGCGATGAAGCAACCAATGAATTTTAATAGGGTTCATACAAGAATGGTCAATACCGAAGTAGGGCGAAATATAGTTTTATTCGTTTTACATAGACATGTTTTGTTGCTACACATTCATGAGCAAGTTTCGGTCAGCTAGTTACAAGTGTGTTAATGAATGCGTATTTTATCAGACCTAAAGTAGGCACTAGTTTGAACCCTATATAAGAAATTGACATGCCAACTAACATCATTACAAAAATTGAGTATAGATATATCGGGCCCATGCCCGACCAGGGAAAGAGGCAGTGCATACAAGGCCTGTCTAAAAAGTATCTGACCTTAGGCTAGAAAAAATATGACGGGGTTTTGACCCTAATCCCCTTCAAAGTAGGCCCGTTGTGCTTGCATGCACTTTGCCTAGCGATCCTTCCACTGCGGGAAACACCCCTGGAAGTCTTCTTTTGGAATGATGTTCATCTCCGCCGTCACGTTCCGCATTTGCTCTTATCTACTCTCAAAGCGGGATACTTCTAGTGCCGTCTTCAATTTTGGAAACAACCATAAGTAGCAAAGAGCCATTTCTGGAGAGTAGGGCGGTTGGCGTTTACTGGAATTCCATGTTTGGCAAAGAAATTCTGAATCAAATGAGATGAATGTGCGGGGGCGTTGTCGTCGTGTAGTTGCAAAATTTTCGCTATCAACATGTCTGATCTTTTGCGCCGAACTGCGCCACATAGACGCCAGAGGACATCTTGATAGTACTCCTTTGTAGCTGTTTGTCTTTTCTATGCGTATTCATGATGCACAATTCCACGGATATCAAAGAGGACAATCAGCCTCATCTTGATTTTGCTTCACTCCATTCGCGGTTTTTTGGCCTTGGGGATTCGGGATGCTTCCATTGCGCCGACTGTCTTTTTGTTTCTGGGCCGTACCCGTACCCATACACCCGTGCCTAATCTCCAGTTATCACAACTTCTGGTTGTTTGAAAAAATGAAGACGCAACTGAAAGGATCCAGAAGAGATAATGCAGAACGCGACATCGGAGATGAATACCATTCCAAAAAAAAAAAGAAGATTTCTAGGGGTGTTTCCAGCAGTGGAAGGATCGTTACGCTAAGTGTGTGCTAACACAAAGGGGCCTACTTTGAAGGGAATTAACGTCACAACCCCGTCGGGAATGTGAAATATCTTTTCTAGCCTAAGGTCAAACACTTTTTAGACAGGCCTCGTATATCGTGAGTGCTGTGGATAGCTCACGTAATATCTGGAAGCCTACCCTGTGCCGAACAAACGGGCGCAGACGGTAGTTGAATTAATTATAGGGGGGGATAGGCCTTCGGACTACTTTCCTTTCGAGGGTTATATTAGATTATTGCAAATCTACTAGAAAAGTCATTCTTGGGCCGGACATTTATTACAGACATCGAGATGGATGAAATACGATCACCAGCATTAGTTTCGATGAGTTAAAAACACATAAAGGGAAACTAAGGGATTCTAACCTAACTATTAGTCTCATAAACGGGCAAAGAATGGCATTGAAAACCTCCATTTACGCATTAAAATGAAGAAGGCGAAAAGTTCATCCGGTTATTTATCAGTCAAGACTTGGATCGGAAATTGATATTGGGCGCTGACTGGTTACAAAGGAACCGAGAGCAAATAAGCTTTCACCCCAATACACTAAATGTAGGAGTGGTCAACATCCAACTTGGTGGTAATACCAGTAGTAGTGTCGTGTTCCCGCTATGCACCGCATTCACGTATACTGTTTGAGAAGTTTCTAACAAACAAACAAAAAGTCTATCCCGTCAGCCTCAGACCCTTGTCCAAAAAACGGATACCTGTAACAGAGACAATTAAGGTATGTCCTGACTAACTATACCACAGGTATATGTGGACGATAAGAGCCTCAGGAAATGTGTCAGCTTTTCATCTCGGAGTAAGAAGGGACATAAATGACCAATCCCTTCACGTAAAAAGCTAAGCAATCTCAAACCTGTAGAGATGTCTGGAAAAAAAAACAACGTAGACGATTATCGGATTTACTTTCTTTCTACACTATAGATATTAAGCGACGACAAAACAAAGAGGTTTTGAAAATAGCCTAAAAATTTATACAAAAATGCATAGGAGCAAAATAATTCTCATGACCCCCCCCCCAAATATATATTTAATAATTAAAGATATGTAAAGTTATATAAATTCAGTAGATTCAAATTACTTTAGGAAAGTATAATACTTATCCAAAACAATGAGGACAATTAATGTTTTCTTTCGATTTATCATCGAAAAAACAACAAAATATGAAAGGCGAAAAGGAAATGACTATAAATATAACCAGAATAGGATTAATGTTTTCTTTTTTTTATTAATAAAATATTATATAAAAAGGAAAACATTAAAAGAAAATAAAAAAATTACGTGTTCTTTGAACAAGAGATTAAGACAGAAAAAGACTGCCCTCATCTAATCATTATGCCAGCAACCCGACGATATCATCACTTTTGCTAAGAAGAACAAATTTAAAAAATAAGGTAGAACGAATGTGACACAATGAAGCAACTCCAATTCGAAGGCGCGTCGACTTGCCGCATTAAGAAATCGTGTGCTTGTGGGGCGGTGGGAAAGAAAGAAGTTATTATTGAAAAACTATGACGGCTTCAGTAACTGTTCTCAATCACATATAATTCAATTGAAGAATTACAGTGTTTATTAAACTTCACCAAGTCAAAGCCATGAGAGAATATAAATGCTTAAAGTTCTAACTTGTCTAACCGACAGCAGAATTGAAAACAGCAATAACATTCGATTCATTTAAAAATGTATGCGTGTTTCTCTTTCTCTATCCCCTTTCATTCGTTCTTCTCTTTTTCTTGTCACCCTCTTTCTCTCTTCTTGAAAGAAAGAAGAATTATTTCAAACAGTTGAAGTAGAGATCCCGAGTAAACGGGTCGTGTGTCTCGGCGCTCATAACATTTTGGTCTGGTCTTAAGTGAAAACGGGCGTGGGTCAAAAATCACTGAATTTAAAATGTTCCTTAAATGTAAAATAAATAATTCTATATTTTTATGAAAATACATATATATTGAATCGCTGTTTTGTATGAGCGTGTAATTTAAACAAGTGGTCCCTACCATCAACAACGATAGAATGCATCTTTCATAGAATTACACGCATATGGAATTGTTTTCCGGTTCCCTGCTTTCCAGCTCACTACAATATAGTTGTCTTCAAGTCTAACGTAAACAAGTTCTTGATGAGCCGTCAAATATAAGTTTACAAATTTACCGAATTTCCATTACTAACGATTACTATATTGTCCAATTTCTACTGTACACTTTTTAACCCTTATCCTCGAGTGCCCTCTTGGCCTTGATAAGTTGTGATGCCTATGTAAAAACAATGAAAATGTTTGTTTTTTTCGTAATATTGCGTTGTAATTTGGCGTTGAAACGCACCTGGTGAGTGTATATATATATATATATATATATATATATATATATATATATATATATATATATATATATATTTAAGTGAACGTGTCTGTGTGTGTCTGTGTGTGCGTCTCTAGGTGTGTCTGTGTACATGTTCCTTACGCAATAACTCTGTCAATTTTAAGTCTACAGGGTACTGAGATCTGGAAAAATCTTTGTGATCGGTTTTCAGCCAGAAATTTGGCTGTTAAGGGGTCAAAGTTCAACGATTTGTGTACCAAACTCCTCTGACAATTTTGGGTCTAAACACTTGAAATTTTAGATATAGGTTACTTGGACATGGATCTAACTCATCACTTGATTTGTGTTCCAAAAAGTAAATGCTAATGGGTCATAATAGGGGTCAAAGTAAAAAATTGCCTTCTTTTTTTTGCTGAACATACACTTCCAAACACATGTGCAACGCCGGGCTAAATGCTAGTATATATATATATATATATATATATATATATATATATATATATATATATATATATATATATATATATTGTTAAACTGGTAATTAGTAAAAACCTGAAGAGAGTGCTCAATACTATTGCAGAGTAAATATGTGTTTTAATTTTTTATTACCGTTTTATATGTTTGGTTACATATGCTTCGGATGTTGGAGCGTGTTTACGATCTAACAGCCTCGTCAGACCTTACAGAAACCTAAACGTAATAAAAAAAATAAAAATAAAACATATATATATATATATAATTTATATAAATGAGTTTTATTTGTGTGTGATAGTACATTTCATATGGAAATCGAAACACTAGGAGCGATTTTTTTTTTCAAATTTGACCAAATTTACAGTAGGTGCCTGATAGTGTTCTAAGAGAGGTTTGAATCGGAATGTCTTCGATAACTATCGCTAATCGCTAATCGAAAAATCGGATGAAAGAAGAAACATGCGATTTTGACGAAAATTAACACCTTATATCACCTAACATCAAGTGCATTGGAACATTAAAGTAGCAGACAAACAGAAAGGCCTAACATATAAAATAAACTGAAAGTTCTTTAATATAATAGGAGCGCAATCAAAATGAATTTGTCTGTTTAATACACAACTGAACCATTATACTTGACTTTTCATTTTAAATTTAAATTCAAGTTATTATCAGAGCATAAGCAGAAAACGAAACATATAACATCAGCAGTAAGTTCCTTGATATAATAGGACGTGTTAAAACTGAGTGTTTCTGTTAAAATCACAATTATCCAATAATGTTTGGCTTTTGACTTTTTAACCTTAATTCCACTCATTATATATGATGTTTTTTTTTATAAAATCAATAGCAGTGTTTCTTTAGTGTGATGTAAACTAAAATGCATCATAGTCCAAGTCACTGCGGGGAAGCATTGGCAGACTCAATGAATCCACAACTAGAGTAGGCAACTAATCGACTTGATTATAAAATGAACAATTTCACTGATTTCGATGACAACAAACATATGGTGTGTGAAATATTCTATGATTATCATTCAATCCCAGGCCACGTGGGATTTCGCTGCTGCTAATATATATATATATATATATATATATATATATATATATATATATATATATATAGTGTTATAATGGAATAATTCCAGGAGGAAATCCGGGCATGAGAGCTCAATGTGGTAAACAGAGCAATAAGGTTGAAATAAATTATTGCATCGACAATTATGTAATTTCCGTGTTATTTTTTTATATTATATATATATATATATATATATATATATATATATATATATATACGGATATCTGCGTTTGTGTGGCTGTGTTTATTAACAGTGACACACACACACACTTAGATATATATATATATATATATCTTTGACTTACTTGTAGTTTCATTAAATACTTTTATATGCAAAATCCGATCCTGCATTTTGCTAATTCCTGCCCTCTGATGAGAAGGAGAGTATTTCTTCGAAACTCCGCGGATTAAGGACTATCCACTTATCTTGTGCTTCCTTTTTTAAAATTAAATATGTTTTTAACTCTTTTTCAAGATGTCTTTTAACATATTTTATTAATCATTTGTTCATATTATAAGCTCTATTTCCTTTTCGGTTTTATTGAGCTTTTTATATCTGGCTGAGTTTATTTTACTTGTAAATATTAACTCTTTAATATTTATAATATATTTTAAGTTTACCATTTTGATTACATTAGTAAACTTATTGTAACTTTTATTTTATATATATATATATATATATATATATATATATATATATATATATACTGAAGGCCCGTAAACTTACTTTCTCATGTCAGTCTATACTTTCCTAAATAACCAATCATTATTAATGAAATATACATATTTTACCCCACAATATTATTCTTCTGGAAAACGAATAACTTTTTCGATTGGATATGTTTAAGAAATTTTATGCGCCTTATGTTCATATTATAACCGTTGTAATATTTAAAATAAATTGTAGTTGGTGAAGATGGAATGTTACAAATATCACAAAGTAAACGAATCGGTACATTTTCAGGCAATTATTTTCACAGATGGCAAGTGATTTATGTCTTTCATGACCCCATTTAGCACTACATAACATATGCAGTAATTTTTAGTTCTTTCAGTAATAATGGCCGCTTCCAAACACCTTTTCCTGATGACTAATTTGAAATAAAGGTGGACCGAAAGACATCTCCATAGAAATAACTTTGTTTTTACTTTTTTCGTCCTTTTAATGTTGTTTCTTGTAACCAAATGTTATAAATTAAAAATAATCAAAAGAAATATATTCATTAATCCTTTTTATTTCGTCTTATTTATTTTATATTTGGATTTAATAATAAAATATCGCCCGTTTATATCGTCCCAAAGATGTTCTGTAGCTTAATTGCCATATGATTTCATAAATTACTTCTAAACTCTACTCATGTATTCGGCAGTTTTGTTGTAAATATGGAAAATATACAGATAAAATACATCTCATAAGATTTTATGTGGACACATAAAATAACACACACACACACACACACACACATATATATATATAAATATATATTATTATTATTATTATTATTATTATTATTATTATTATTATTATTATTTCAGAAAAACCCTTCTGGAGCCAATAACCGTAGATTTACAACAACATATGCCGCATACAAATTTATTGCATTTAGAATATTAGCCACTACCTTATGTAACTTATGCATGTTAATTATGTAACTCATGTATGTAATTTATGCATCTTATGTAACTATCTTATGTAACTTTAGAACGATATATTACATACATTTAGTTGTTATTATAAAATCCTAAATCTCATCCCAGGAGCAGCATCGTCACAATCACAACATCTTAGAAAAAGTAGTTTTTATTTTTTTCCTCCAAATGTAAAATCATCACGCCGCCTCTAGTCATCATCGGGAAGAAATATACACATAACTATATTGGCTCGGCATTCTTCGTAACTAGGTCATACACTCATAGACATAACGTTATCTTCCCATTTCCTGAATCGAAAATAAATATTTCACTTTTCTAAAATCCCGGCAATGCTCATTGGCTGAGAGCTGAAAAATCGATTATTCTGGATTACACACTTTATTAAAAAAACGAATGCGTCTAACTTTTACAAACATGGCGACTCTCTTTACACGAAGCAATCGTTTTATAAATGTTAAACCAAATACACAAATATAAACCGCTCATAATCAGAAATTTTCATACTGATACCGTCACAGTAACCTACACACACATATTCCCACGAATGCGCATAGTATTTTTTTTCGATTTCGAATCTCATTAACGAACCAACAACGATGCTATTTTTTTGTTTTTACATTTACTTTATTTTTAACGAGGCGTTTCTTTATTGTTTTTATTATTTATTTTTACAATACCTATGCACACATTAACACTGCGCAGATATCCCCCAACCAAAAAAAAAAAAAAAACCCAAAACAAATAAACCCTGACACATAACGTTAATATTTACGCGTATCATTGCATTGTTTGGTTTTCGTTTTAAGCATTAATCATTTAGAATTAAGTTGAAGCCACAATATTTCATGCAGGTTCTTAATTATAGACCAATTATAGGCACACTTTTATTTAAAATGACTTTTCTTTCTTTCGGTTCATAGTATTTGCGCGTGGGGATTCTGACAGATATCATCAAGGTTAAATTTGAAGCGAACCCCTCACTCACAAGATGGGTTGTCTATTCCGAAAGCCGTTCTAAACATGGGGATGTTGCACGTGATCATCCGAATGCCGTTCTTATATGAGTAGATTAGTGTCCATTCCGAAAGACATACTTAACATAACGAGGTTAGGATGTCTATTCTGAATGCTGTTCTTACATGAGGAGGTTGGGCGTTGGAAAATAACAACAAAAATAACCGTAATTTATTTTTTTACGAGCGGAACATGTTTAATTATAGACCAAGTGTTTTGCATCATTTTGAAAGATTAATTTTTACCCTAGGTCCACCTACACAATTTTCTTTAAAATGACGCCTTTTATATTGTTTCTAATGTGCTGATTAAGAACATCTCATTTATATTTGTCTGGTAATGTAGTTTTCGCGATATAAAGCCTTGTATTATGCACTTTGAATCACTGACCGTCAGATGAGTACGCACGGGCGAAGAACAAATCTTATTATATCCGACCGACACTAATTCTTCCAACATCCATATATTTGATTGTATAAAGTATTTGATGGTATATAGTATTTGATTGTATATAGTATTTGATTGTATATTGTATTTGATGGTATATAATGTTTGTTAGTATATAGTATTTGGTAGTATTTGATGGTATTTGATGGTATATAGTATTTGATGGTATATAGTATTTGATTGTATATAGTATTTGATGCTATATAGTGTTTGTTAGTATATAGTATTTGATGGTATTTGATGGTATGTAGTATTTGATGGTATTTGATCGTATATAGTATTTGATGGTGTATAGTATTCGAGCGTAAGGATTCTGACAGTTAATGTTAAAGTTAAATTTGTGGCAATATTTTGACAGCCACACTCACTCACAAAATGGGGTGCCTATTTCGAAAACCGCTCTTAACATGGGGATGTTGCGGATGGTTATTCCGCGAGCCGTTCTTTTTTTTTTTTTTTTTTTGCTCTTAAGTTTTAGGGTGTCTATTCTGGAAACCGGTCTTAACATGAGGAGGTTGACGGTGTCTCTTCCGAAAACCGATATAAAATGAGGAGGTTGAGGGGTTGAACAACAACAACAACAACAAAAACAACAACAACAACAACAACAACAACAACATACTTCCACCAGGAAACACCGTTTAACAGGTCCTGCTAGTATATATATATATATATATATATATATATATATATATAATGGCTTCCTTCAGTCTTGACAAACTATAGATACCCACTGTAAAAATGAAATTTTTGTGGCAAGAGTTGTATGAATTTGTGATAAATATATATATATATATATATATATATATATATTTACACATAAGAATATACATTAATTTCTACATATATATATATATATATATATATATATATATGTTTTCGTGTGTTTTTGTGCGTGTATGTCGGTGAAGGTGTGTTTGTGTGTGCGCACGTGAAAATACCAACTGTTTTATGCTTGAAAAACTTCTCATAGTAAGAATTATAAATGTCATTCTTGCTCCTATACTGAGCTCATGACAAGACTGTAAACAGAATTTATGTGGCTAATGATGTCACGTAGCTGAAGTCATGTAGGGACCAAATCGTAAATGAGGTCAACGATATGGGGTGTCATAATATGTGAACCCAAAAGATATGCAGCCTTTCCTCTTATAATAATTGGATAGTGTCAGACACTGATTACACGCAGTGCGAGCGCGCGCGCACACACACACACACATATATATATATATGGATCTTTATATCATTATCTATTATATATTAATATATTAATCTTTCACGCATATATATAATTACTATTTGATACTTATTATACCCATATATTTTACATCATTATTTACTGGAAAAGTGCTCAATACCTAAGTAGAATTTATTATGAGTAGTACATATACTTATGGCAGGAGAGCTGCACAGCAGATTGTGTAGTTCATAATATCTTACAGTTTAACTGTTCCAATTCAAACGGTGAACACCAACAACTCCGTTGAGCTCGTCTGGTATATATATATATATATATATATATATATATATATATATATATATATATATATATATATATATATATATATATATATATATATACAGGATGTGGCAGAAATATCTCAAATTTTTATATGTGATCTTCCTAGTCGCGCTCGTGCAGTTTCTGAGAAATCATTTATTTGTATAGATGGAACCGTAAATCAAGATGTAGAATTGTCCTGACTGATCGATCAGACAATTCCAAGGCCAAACCGTGTTTGCGAGTTGAACGTGTATGAAACTGTTTAACAAAAGTTTCAAAGCTCGAATATTGTTTGGCGTTCAAAGGATTTGAAGTCTTTCACGTAACTTTACAAGGTGTCGACCCTTTAGCTCTTTAATTTGCAACCCACAGCTGCATTGATTTTCTATCTAGAGCATTATTATGCGGTCCTAATCTATAATTAACTCAAAAAGCTCCTTATGTTGAAGTTACAGATTCATCATTCTTCAAAAATATTTCTAGAGTGTGAACACGACGCGAAACAATTGCTTATATATATATATATATATATATATATATATATATATATATATATATATATATAACTTGCAGACTTTATATTAAAATTTCTTTCAGAAATTATAATTTTCAAAGCCAAAGATTATTGCTTGGGCAAGAAAACAATTTTAAAATAATTTAATCCATGGATTTCCGATATATGTTCATCTTCTCGGGAAAGCCATTACCAAAATATTTGTTCTGAACTCATATAATTTTTACTATTCAAAAATATATTAATGATTAAGGAAATTACTTTAAAAATTATATATTTTGTTCAAACAATAAACTTTTGCTTTGAAAATTATATTTTCTGAATGGAATTAAATATAAATCAAGCAATATTTAATTTACTCTATCTAGTTTATTGAACAATTTTATTTGGCTGGGATTGTCTTACAAAAAAAATATTATCTCCCCAAAATATTTTGTAAGATATTAAACCACAAGGTCGATCAATCGGTTTAGCTAATGCGTTCATGTTATATACCCTATTCACATTACATTGTATGGTGAGAAAGCTAAGTCAAATAAATTGCCAGTCAAGAAAAACAGACGACAGCGGGAGATGGCAGATCTAAAGAATAAGAAAATACATTTGAAACGACAACTACGCTTTTCAAATCCTAATGAAAAGGAGGGTTTATTAAGGATCTGGAAAGATCCCAAATGTAAACACAATGCTCTTAGTAAGGCGGAACGCTGCAGGGAAAAACGATTGAGGAAAGAGCCCGAACATTTCATTCGAAGACCATATAAATATGCACGAAATCTATTTAATCAACCCAAATCAGGAGTATTAAAAACGGAATAACATATCTTAGAAACTCTTTTAGGCCACACATACTCGGACAACAACCGGCATCCCACTGGAAAAAATAGTAGGCAAGAAATTCCCCATAAAATGTTCAACATGAACATAATGATGCACAAAAGAAGTAAAAGTTGTTGTCAACAAAGTCAGAAATAAATCTGCACCAGACCCAAATGAATACTCTTTTTACTCTACAAAAGATGCCCTAAAGTGCATTTTTTTTAGTTCGTCTAGTATAGATGTTTCCCGGGGCTGAACCTTTGGTGCGGACATGAATATAACTAAGTGATGCCTCAGTATCACTAGTTCAATTTAAACACGAAGAAGAACACAGTGACCACACAATTACAGTACTAAGTGTTTCAACTCCACCGATGTCCTGCCACACAGTTCTCGTCGCTCTCACGAAGGCTGGGTAGATAAGACGTTGGGTGCAGCACTGATGATCTCTTCTATCATCCTTCTTACACTGAAAGGAAAGATAATTTAACTTTTTTTTTCTTTTTTTTATTAAGTTTACTTGTGAATATATGCAACATAAAACAACGTCGCCCTGGTTATAGGTTCGTATGAAATTTATTATCCAGAAAAAAGGAAAAAAAAATGTAAGTACAGTTTTCACAGGAGAATAAAAAATACGAGTAATAGAATATCGATTACAAGTTTATATTTTCTGTAAGTTTCGGTAATCGATAAACGGGGCCTTAGTGTAGGTTTCAATAACCGATTTCTTGTTTTTGATTGTTTAAAGTGCAAGTCTTTCCCGAACGGTGGAGTGTGAAGTGATGAACAGTTCCTCCAAGTTCAAAATCAACCCACACTTACAGCAAAACTTGCTACAAAAGCCACACACTATGGACCATGTTCTTAGTTCCAGCAGAATGGCTCTTGCTAATGGCCGATATACATGGCGGCATAATAGGGTACTGGAGGAAATGACCAGAACAATAACAAATCACATGAAACCCGAAGCAGCTAACATAAGCCACAAGTTTTTTGCTGGGGAAGGAAAAATGTGGATCGGATCCAAACGTATAACTGACCCATTACTAGTACATACGAGGGACGTGCAATAAGTAATTCCCCTGACCCACTTCCCATAGCATTAGAGCAACGAAACTTGGCACAGTTATTAGTCTTTCTCTACATAGGAACCAGCCAGAGTAATGCATTTCTCCCATCGTTTGATGCAGCTCTGGAGACTGTTTTTGTAGAACACCCCAGGTTGGTCCTCCAACCACGACGTGACTTCAGAATTCAAGGCTGCGTTATCTGGGAAACGCTTTCTTTTCAAAAACAACTTCATGGCTGGGGAAAGGTGAAAGTCAGAGGGTGCAAGGTCAGGAGAGTAGGGAGGATGGGGAGGATTTCATAACTACACACCCGTGCTTCTGATCTAGCAACATGCGTGTTGTGGACCGGAGCGCTGCCTTGCAGGAGGAGGGTACGTTTGCTGATCTTGCCCCACATCTTGATTTTGATAGCTTTCCTTAATTTCCTCAAAAGTGAAGCATAATAGGTTCCTGTAATTGTGGTACCCTTTGCCAGGAAATCTGTCATCACTACACCGTCCTGGTCTCAGAAGACTGTGAGCATGACCTTGCCAGCGGAGAGTTGCACTCTTGCCTTCTTTGGAGGTGGTGAGTCCAAGTGCTTCCACTGCATTCACTGGGCTTTGATCTCTGGATCATAGTGATGGACCTAAGTTTACTCCTGTGTAATCAGTGTTTTGAAAAAGTTTGACTCATCTTCTTGGCACATCTCCAAATTCATCCTCGAGCACTCGATGCGTTCTCACTTCTGGAATGGTGTGAGCAACCTGGGTATCCATCTGGCAGACACCTTATGCATATACAAATGGCCATGAATGATAGTTTCCACACACCCTGTACTAATCTTGACATCTTGGGCTATTTGGCGAATAGTAATGCACCAATCTTCCAAAATGGCAGCCCCAACTTGACGGACAGATGCCTCATCAATGGCAGACGGGGGCAACCAGGTCTGTGAGCTGTTTCCACAGTCTTCCGGCCATTTTTGAATTCATGATGCCAGCGTTTTACAAGGTCATATGATGGGGCATTATCACCATAAGTTTCTTTCATTTCATCAAAATCTTCTGTGGTGTGCGTCCTTTCAAAATACAAAAACCGGATCACTGCTCGACATTCAACAGGCTCCATTTCACACCTGACTCAGCTCAAACACCTGAAAAACAGAAACCACAATTAGTTCAGAGCTGTAATTTGCCACATAACCCGCAGAGATATAAATCATTACCCGTGCAAAATTTCGGCTGGATCAGACTAGTAAAAGTGGGTCAGAGGCATTAGTTATTTCACGCCCCTTGTAGACAAAACATTCTTTGGAACCGATAATGATTGGATGGACGCGTATATCTCACTGGCTTGCAAAAGAAAATACTCATCTTAATTGAAGTGACTGTCCCTTATGAGAGCCGGGTAGAAAAACAGCATCAATAACATATATAGAACTATGAATATTTAAAAAGAGAGCTGACTAGTGTAAGTTACGTTGCAATCTTTCGAGCTGTTCAGATTGAAGTAAGAGGTTACATTGCAGACTCCCTATATCATCTTTTAAACCAGCTTGAAATACAAAGTTGTAAAAGAATCATAGCCTGTTAACACCGTATACAGATAACTGAATAATACGTAATATGGCTCAGTGAAAAATAGAATACCACATGATATAGTAGCGTCTATAGTGTAGTTATTTCTGGGAGTAGATTTATTCATTCATTTATTTAACTAATTTATTTATGCATTATATTATATTATAAATTTATATATATATATACATTATTTGTTTTATTATATATATATATATATATATATATATAGTATATTTTTAGTTATCGGCATACAGTCCTGTTTCGTTGTATCACAACGCATCAGTGCTGCTAGACTAGCATTTCTCGCAAGCCAAGGATTGAACCTAGAACCGTCGTGTTGACAATCGGCAGTTCTCTCGCTCGACCATATATATATATATATATATATATATATATATATATATATATATATATATATATATGTGTGTGTGTGTGTGTGTGTGTGTATTATTTCGTTAGAAAGTAGACGCAGTCTTGAATATTTAATCGACACGCGCAAAGTTGTTGCTCGTAACAGAAACCGCTAAATTATCAACCGTCATTTTTATTATATTGAGCTGTTCATTCAAACGCAATTCAAATAATCGGGCCTGACCCCAGTGAAGGCGGGGGGGGGGCTACGAGAACAAGACGTAGAGATGAAAGCCCCGAAACGAGGCATATTCTGACAAACCGGTATTATGTTGAGCACGATATGAAATAACCCCCCCCCCCGCAAAAAAAACGATCATATATAAATCTACGAATGAACAAACTAAGAAATGGAATTATAAACACCAATATGTACGAGTCTACGAGAAAATAAACTATAAAGGGAAAGGCCCTGAAAAGGCCCGTTTTCTTCTCTGATAACTGACATTAACTCAAAGCTGAAATGCCGAAATGGATTTCTTTACAAGTGAAAACAACAGAAAAACATGACAATATTCAAGGCTTTTTTATTTTAAACATTTTTGCTTCATTGCGGGTTTCTGAGATTATTCTAGTAATACAACCAAGTAGATATACAGGCTGACGCCAAAAACGGATCCCAAATCTAATTAGGCCCCCGTTTCTTAGTGTTTTGTGCGAATGAAATGAAACTTTGGTCATAACTAGTCTATTATATTAAAAACATCACATCAAAACACTAGGGTCCTTGGCCTTTTTTCTCCGTTCTACAGCATATGTTCTAGATATACTTTCTATGTTTTTTTTTGGGGGGGGTACCCTGCATTAGACCATTTTTACGGACTATTTCTAAATGCAAATAAACATAACTTTTTTTAATGCACACGGACTTTATGGACAACATATATATATATATATATATATATATATATATATATATATATATATATAGGCCCTGAAAAAAAAAATATCAAATAGCTCTATCATCATAATAATATGTAAGTAACAGTTAATACGTTAAACTGTTACATCGTCAAGTCGTAAAGATTCACAGATGTACAACCTTGTACACATTAAATAAAATCACTTTAAGTTTACAATAAATATATAGCTTACACTATCTTTTATGGAATGTGAAAGCAGTTTGTACATGTAGGATTTTACTCACATTATAAAGCTTTTCTGGAAGTAAATTGAATTGAATACAACTTCGTAGTGATGCCAAAAATGAAAATTCAATATTTATATACACTAAGAAAAAGACAGCTATTTACTCTTTAATTTTACCATAAGCTTATGTGCCTGAAAGTTGTCATGAACAACAAAAAACATTCAATAAGTAATATCTCTAACAACTTTCTAGTTGTCTATTCTAACTATAATTTTGTAATAATCATGTCGTTATAATTATGAATTAAAAAAAAATCATTATATGTGATCAACTTTCTATAATAGTCAACCATATAGGAGCCTATTCAAGACCAGACACACACACAGACGTTCAGCTTTATATTATACATATATACACACACACACACATATATATATATACATATATATATGTATATATATATATATATATATATATATATTCCAAATTAAATATGATATATAACGTCTGTTCATGTCTATGTAATCGTGTACTTTTCATATGCGGGTATGTGTGTTTTACATATTCACTAAACGGGGAAACGTAGAAGAGAATTTTTACAACGACGAATAACATTTTTTGTTTGCTTTGAACAAGACAAGTTGCATGCCTTATTTTATAGTCTCTGTCTTTGTTTTGGTAATGGCCATCTATAATGAAGGAATCGCATTCCTAATATAAACGCCATAATCTTAAATTATAGTTTCATGTCTTTATTTCCTTCTTCCACCCAATCTGTATCTTCTGGTCCATATATTTTGCTCGTTCGTTCATAATTGCTTCTATGGATCACAGAAACAAACTCTCATTTCGTGTCCGCTGGTGAATCTAGATTGATTGATTGAACCTCGTCCACTAGCCAACTAACTGACTGACTAACCTCGTTTGACTAGGTGGTTATATGATAACTAGGTTATTTTTTTTCATTACTAATTAGATTTTATCTATGCCAACTTCTCAGTTGTTTTAAAGTAATATTGAAATTACGCATTAAAAACTAAAGCAATGAAAAATATTTATATGAAAAGACTAATTGGTTACGGTTATCATTTCCATACAGAAAATTTGAAAAAAATATTAGAAGTTAAGTTCCGTCAAATTGAGTTTGAAACTTTCACAGATTACATACTCTTGTGGCAGGTCATCAAATTTTTTATCGCTTCTCTTAATTGTGTGTCAGAGTGATGCTGTTCTCTGTTGTCAATATTGACCATATAACATGTTCGTACGTGACAAACAATATAACAATTTAAACATAAAACGTATGTTCCTTAAATAAGGGTAACTTTTCTCCAGATAAACTTCGATGATATATGAACACTTTTAGTTTTTCAAACTTAAAATTGCATAAGTGTTTCCAGAGATATAGTTTCATTTATGAACCTACACTTAATTCTTTTGACAACATACAAGTAAACTAATGCAAACCTTCGACCAAACCCACATAACAACAATAGAGCATGAGGCCAGGCATTGCCAACACATGTGTATGGAATGTATACCATATAATGTAGAATAAACACCGACAGATTCCCTAGACACAACGCTATTCATAAAGCTGTTTGACGGGACGTAGACATAACTAGCATCCCGTCAATCTTTGAATCAGATAGATGTCAAATGGCGTAATTGTTTCCCTTTTCAAACATATATTCAACATGAGGTGTGATTTGTGTTAACAAGTTTGCACCCCCGTCCATTACAAATCATCGAACACGCTAAACCTGTAGCAGCTTCAATAGACGACCATTGATCTATTAATGAAGATCACACCAGGTACTATGGTGAATTTACCTTGCTTTGACAGTGCTTTCCTAACGTTATTACTCACAGGAATACCCTAAGCCTGTTTTTGCCTGCGAAACCAGCAGAACATTTGATAAAATTTCCTAATGTTCCAAATATAATATGTTTTTTAATTTGGGTGTAAAAAGTTTCTGATAACTTTTTTAAATTGACAATTTTTATCATATTTTGTAAAGTTTGGAAGTATATATTTATTACAATAAATTTGATCATATAAAAATAAATGTATTTTAAAATCAAAAATTCACACCAAGTGGTTATTATTTTCAGTTATAACGTGATACCAATTATAAATAGTTTGTTGATTGAAATGTCTATTTTATTTAGTAATTTGATTAACTTATAATATGCAACATTTCAAGTCGACATAGACGAATAAACCTATTAAGTTGTTCGTCGTATTATTTCAGCTTCTACTCATTGATATCATGTGGCACTCTCACGTTGCGCAACTGCATACATGCCTGGAAATTCTCATTCTCTTACTGTAGTTAACCAGGTTACCAGTTTTTGTTGACATGAACAGTCTTTATTTCGAAAATCGATACATGGCTACGATCATTTACAACTTCAATTTTGATGGTTTCAGCTGAGGTTAGACCATCATTCACACTCCTTTTTTGGTAGGCTCTGACTGACATTGACATTCGATGTGGCATTGCCTGCTTTGCCATCAGCAACTGTTTGAGATTACTCAACAGGAACATTCGAATATCAAATCAAACAACTTATCCTCATTGGTATTTAACTGGAGATGAGCTTTCCTTATTCTGCCGTAGATAAAATCCCTAAGGTTTAAAAACATGATTTGTGTAAAGGCCACAATCGAATCTTTGAAAACGTCCTACAACTGAAACCGTTAAACTTACTTCTAAACTTGAAGTTCATTAAAAGTGGTGAATGGTTACCAAACCTACCTTTAATCGGCCATCATGCATTTAATCAATACTGATTGCCTCAAACTTGCATGTGCACAATAGACAGCACCACCAGATTCCGTTGTAATCAGTTATTCAATGTATGAAACCGTCGCATACATTCGCGCAGAAAGAGCGTCGATAGATTCTCTAGATACAAAGGAATCGGTGATATCGTCTGACAGATCCTAGGTATTAATGTTTTTTTGTTGTTTTTTTTAAATTCTTCACTACAGTTTGCATTTTGGAGACGGACGTGTTTTTGTTGAGATAAGTGATTTCAATTTTAATCATACTTTTTATTTTTAGATTCAAATATTAATAACTCCATTTTATTTCAGTATTTAATTTATGTATTTCTGTTTTATTAAATGCTAGCTTTTTTTCTCGTCCATAAATGTTTATTTATCTAGCGAGTTGATCTTAAATATTGTATACTCAATCCATTATATTATCCTTTTCAGTCCACACCCCTTAATTCCGGCTTCCATCTTATCTCACAATTACTTATAACGTCACCAACTCACTTTCGGAAGAACCCCCCCCATCCGCTTTTTTTTAATATCGTAAGTGTCTTAAAACGCAACTAGTTAAAGTTCAGAATAAAATCACGCTTTTCTTTTAACGGTTATTCTGTCGATTCCCGAATCAGTTGCTGTCGGCATAGGAGGTGAAAAATGGTCTGATAACCTGGCGCGGTTTGGCTTTAAAAACCTAAAGTGGCTTATGTAATGCGAGTTCAGTTAACAATTTTAAGAATCAGCAATGAACTTTGGACATACACTAGTGTCAAAATATGCTGATATTCTCGATCTTGTGCTTCAAAACGATCACTGTGTTGACGAGTGGTGCTATATGTCCTGCAACTCGAGAATTTTCAACAGTCTTAATTTGTAAATGTCCGTGCCTTTTCCATTTCTTGTAATTATGCGTTGAAACATTTTGAGTTCGATCTTGCCCTTTCAAGCCAGCAGAACATTCGAGGAAAGTTCTCGATATTTCTATATCGGTTGATGCAAAAAATACATTTTATTAAATAAGAAGAGACGTTGCGAACCTATTCTTGTTTTATCGTTATTTCCATGCCAGATGCTCGTCTGAACTCCAATCTCTGGTCCCCCCTCGCCAATCTTTCACGAAAAACACCCGTCTAGCTGAATCCACTGTGAAAAATTTCCCCCACTCTATATCTGTGCCTAAATCAAAACGTGGATTCCATCAACAAAGCTTCTTTCTTAGAATTGCACGCCTGTGGTTCTCTGTTCCGTCTGCCTGCTTCCCTCCGGACTACAACTTTGATGTCTTCAAGTCCAATGTTAACAAATTCCTAATGAACCACCCCTTAGGTAAACACTTCATCAAATCTCCACACTAACGTAATGTACTTGCAATAACCCTTATCCTTGAGTGGCTTCCGGGCCTTGATAAGTGGTGATCACTGTGTAAAAAAAAAGTATTATTTGTTATATATAGAAAACAATCGACAAATGTATACGTTTATTTCTCTGTTAGAAGGAAAACTTCAAGTTCATACCGTTAAAGAAAACTTACTAGGTGGAATTCTTAAATCCACTTCCTGAAATCACGCCATAATGTCGCGGGACACACGTGGAAAAAGAATTTATGTTGTTTGTTACTCCCACGGATTAAAATATTTATTTGAAAAACGTGGAAAACTCAGCTAATATCTGCTGTTCGAATAAAATCTTGCAAAAATGATTTAATTGCTGAATGAAAACAAAAATGATATTGTTACTTGAGAAGCGGACTGTCATGGTTGGCCGAGTAACATACTTTCGGAATTTAACAGTTTTAATTCATATTACGCTTTTAATTTGAACTTTTCGTTCGTCATATTTTTTCGCAAGATTCGGTACATTTATCTAATATTACTAAAATATGCTCCATTTTCTGTGGTAACTGAAATAACAAATTCTCACATGCGTATAAATGTTTCGCTGACGAGATGCCAAAGTTGACAGGGTTGACCTTTGCAGATTCCACCAAACTCTTCCACCAATTTTGGGTCTAAACATTTATAATTATATACGTAGGTTACTTAGACATGGGTCAAACATTTTTATTTGATTTTGAGCTCCAAACAATAAATGTTAAGGGTTCAAAATTGGGATCAAATTTTTAAAAAAATTGAACTCTGCGGTCCTCACCGACTTTTCTCTATGGTAGTTAAGGAAACCTATTACATAGAAAGGCATTACCGTACATATTCACCCTTTTTAATGTATACATATGCACATAAAGTTATGAACAGTACATAGGATCCGAGCAAAGCCAGAATGAACTGCTAGTATATATATATATATATATATATATATATATATATATATATATATATACAATGGTGCTACCTTATAGGAGCATAACAATTGTAGAGAATAGTTATACAAATTTATTAGCATTACTTAATTATTTTGAAACTAGTATTCGCTTAGTTTTGTTATGATTTACGTATATGTTGAACCTGTAATTACTAAGAACTTTTTTTCTTGGTCTTCAGATTTTAGTTGACTTTTAGAATAAAATTATGTAATTTATTAATTAGAGAGGATAATGCTTGAAGCTTTTGTCTTTGTCTTATTCATTATCGCATGCTAATAATTAATAAAATATCTACTGTGTCATGATAGTACGTTAAATAGATAAACGAAACGGGAACCTGAACGGTAATCTATAATTGCGTATATTTGTTATGAATTTTTAGCCTCGTATGTCTCAGTGATATATGAGTCTACTTTGCGTCAATGGGTTAACTTGCTTTTCACCGAGCTTAAACCTGTGTACACTCTTAAATCTCAGCTAATTTTGTTAACCGTGACCCAGATCTATGACCATAATCAGCCCTTTTCAACTAGTCTATCATCACGTCCTTTGTCTGTTATGTTAGAGAAAGCACGTGATTTCATGCGGTTCGAATCAATCTCACAATTGCTCTATTTTGTGTAACGCCAATTCTCCGCCATATTGTTTTTTCGTTTCACGCTTTCCTTTTTTCTTATCAACTCCGTCGTAAGTTCCTTACCTATTTCAACGACTTTTCAAACTACCTTCTTTCTTTTTTGTTTCTCTTTTATCCAGATTAACTTCATTTGTAAATGATGCATCATTTTACCCTTTGATTCCCGATTGAATCACCTGATGACATAATTTACCGCTTACAATTTGAACTTATCCATCTCCCTCTAACCCTACATAAACATTAGCTTATATAGTTCTAAATTAGTCAAGCCTCTACGCAAAAGATTGTCAATCCTTTTATCTCTTGTCTTAGTTCTTCATACATCACGTCCGAGGCAACTAACTTCTTCCAATAAGGAAGTTTTAAAAAATATCAAATTTTCTAGTTGTCCTAAGTCATAGTTAAAATTTTTAACATTATTTTTTTCAAATCTTCTGCCGCTCAGACGACCGTACTATGGTTTGCTACGTTAAAATTTAAAGTGGAATCCGCATAAAGAACAATAAAAATTATATTTAAATCAGCCTACCGCAATTAAGCTTCATATATAGTTTTATTTTCCTTGCTTTAAATACCATCCTTATGGATATGTGATGTTAAGGTTCGTATACTATTTTCATTTGTGTTGCGTTGTTGCATTTCAAATATTCTTCCCGTTCTGCTATGCTAAGGTTTTTACTAGTACATTCATTTTTCTTCATTTTTTTAACTATAGTTTTAAATACCATTGAAAAGTTTTAGATCCTTTTCATTTGCGTTCCTCTAATTATACAGAAATTTGAGATTACACATTGGTACGCCACAAGAAAAGAGTATATTGTTTAAATAATAGAGTAAGTGGCGCACAGAATTCTGTACGTATATTTCCCCGCGATTCTACCGAATGTTCAGCCAGATCGCCCAAGTAGTTTCCAGGAAACAGGTATAACAGACAGAGTCAGACAGATAGATTAAGGAAAATATAATCTAGATATATTACTAAGCATTTTTCGAAGAAGATATAGACTTATTTTCCCATCATTTTACTGGTGGTATTTGCCTTAAGGGATCGATCCCTCGTGCAAAGAGCAAAATAAATATTAGATGCTATTAACAGTTATCATAGACTCTGATTTGATATGTTTCCGTGGTTGGCGCGAATTCTGAAAAGAATGAGTGCAGTCATATCATTAAAAATATTGTTCCGTAAGGTTGATGCGTAATATTTAGAAAACGTTAAAATTTTTTTATTAAATCAAAAAAATATTTAAAAAAATAATTTGACTAAACTCTTTATAATAAATGAGGAAGTAAACTGGAACGTCGCTTTACTGAATGGTGTTCGTATTTGTAGCTTCTATTTTCTGAAACTTGGGTCTTTCAGCGTATCTTTCGACGTCTCTACTAAGCGGTCTATCAGTTGATATTTCTGGTTAAGCCTTCCCATTTATATTCTTGCGAGGAGGAACTCGTATATACTGTCATTGATTACATCACGTATTAATGTATCTGTTACATTCAAGGTTTTAACATCTTTCTAATTCGTCTGTCATTAGTAGTCTTAAAATTTAAATATAATCGGTAAGAATGTTTTTAAAATATATGTTCTTTGCAAATTAATAGCTTAAAATTGTATTCTGTTTAAACGCTTGTCCTTATTTATATTCAAACATTATATATATATATATATATATATAACTACACACACACACACACACCCACACACACACACACACACACACACACACATATATATATATATATATATATATATATATATATATATATATATATAACTACTTTAAGTATTTACTTCAAAAGTGTTCAATACGTAGGTAGAGCTAGTTAGTAATTTATAAAATACATATGGCGATTAAGCTACACTGAATATTCCTCAGGATTAAGCCTAAAGAATCCTAGAGTGGATGAAACGCGGAATATTCAGTGTAGATTAATCGCCACATATATTTGATAAATTATATATATATATATATATATATATATTATATATATATATATATATATATATATATATATATATATATATATATATATATATATGTTATTTATTTTTGTTTTTGCGATACGTTTTTGGATGAATTCGATTATTTACGAAAGTGCATTTCTACCTAAATGCGAGTTGGGAATAATTTTCCCTTTAACCAATTTGGTACCCCATATGGGGAGCGGTTTATATATATATATATATATATATATATATATATATATATATCACGAGGCAAGCCGATCGACGACAGAGCATTTTTTAGGGATGCTTAGACTCTATCGAAATATTAAAGATTATCTTTCCTGTGCAGCGAAGCAAGGAATATTTTAACTTAAAGCATGAAAAACCCACCAAATGATTTTCGGAGGAATTTAATCATAGAAATTAGTAAGAAAATAAAAATAAAACCATTTACAGATGCTTTTTTTTTTTTTTTTTTTTTTTTTTTACAAAGGCATCACCACATTATCAAGGCCCAGAGGCCACTCAAGGATAAGGGTTAAAGAGCGTACAGTAGAAATTGGTCAATATAGTAATCATTAGTAATGAAAATTTGGTAAATTTAATAACTTATATGGAACGGCTCATCAAGAACTTATTTACTTTAGACTTGAACACAACCATATTGTAGTCAGCCGGAAAGCAGGAAAACGGAAGACAATTTCCTTACTTTTAATTTAGCGATTATGTGCTACTTATTTATTATCCAAAAAATACGTCTAATACATTAGATTGCATATCTCCATCTGGCAGCATATGGTTTTACACTACCACATCCGGACCTTACATTCCCATATTGTATGCAGTATTCACACCGATATACCAGGGAAACGTTGAGAAACGTTGATAACTCAAAAACTATTTTTTTTATCTGATTAGACTTAAAATTGTGAATGAGCACGAATTTCGGGGTTAATACCTAAGGTATGATTTCCATTATTTTCGTGATCTCAAATTAAAAAGTTTGTAGAAACTAAATTAGTTTAGTAAAATTCATCAATTGAAAATTATAGAAAAACAAAGTATGTTACGTAATTTTTTACTAAATGAATAAACTCATTCATACACACATTCACGCCCCCCATATATATATATACATACATATATATATATATATATATATATATATATATATATATTTCATTGAACAGCAGGGACAATTCCTGTTTGTTTCTCTTATGGTCATTTTTTCCATTTGGCGAGTCAGTTTTCGCCATGACCGCTAACGTTTTCGACTTCTTTAAGTCGTCTTCAGGAGAGTAATGAATTAATAAATTACGTTTAGTGACTTTATTGTAAAGATCAATTAAAATCGTTTCAAAACACTCAAGCGTATCCTCTCACTGATATTGAGCCTGATTGATGGTCGGTTGTTTATTCGAGTAAGTAGGCCTTCTATTATCTGGAGGCGTCGGTTACAATATAAGAAAACTAGAATGGCGGTATTTTTTGTTAATACATTTCTGAATTAATTTTTGTGAGTGTCATGTGTTACTAGATGTTGGTAGATGGAACTGTTATGGGACTAAAAGTGACATATATATATACATATATATATATATATATATAAATATATATATATATATATATATATATATATATACACACAGTGATGATCATATTTATTGGCACGGTAAAATAAAAGTTAAATTTTGTCTAATAAATTCTAAAAAAGGGATTAAATTAAAGAAAATAACAAAGTATATTATGTATTTTTAACTGGCCTTTCCGATGCAGCAATCGGATTTTAGAAAAAAATAAATAACAAAGGAACAACAAACATAATTGCAAAAAACCCTTGTTCAAAATTATTGGCACGGCTTTGTTTTTCTTTTAGTATCAGTATAATATCAATCAATTTCCGGTTTACGTGCTTTCTGAACTTTTTTATAGCCATATTATGCTTGTTTAACGCTAATTCAGTGAATAATTTTTTTCAGATAATTTTTAGATAGCGATTTATTTAAACTATTATAAGTGACTAAATTATAATTTTCAATTGCCATGGTTAAAACTAAGGAACACAGCGAAGACGTCAGGAAGCTTGTTGTAGCATGCCATACCAATGGGGAGGGCTATGATAATATTTCAAAGAAGCTAAACCTTCCCAAATCCACTGTTAGAGCCATAATAAACAAGTTCAAATCGCAAAGCCACGTTATGAGTTTAGAGGGTAGAGGGAGAAAAAGGATTCTTTCCCCAAGAGATGAACGGAAAATTGTTCGACAAGTAAAACAAAACCCAAGGATCTCTGTTGGGGAGATTGTTGATGAACAGAGCACCTCTGGAGTGAATGTATCTCGACATACAGTTAGTAGAGTTTTGAAGAGAGCTGGTTTAAAAGCATGTCGTCCGAGAAAGACTCCCTTATTGAAGCCTATGCACCTGAAAGCAAGGCTAGCCTTTGCAAAACGTCATACTGATAAAGATGTTGCATTCTGGAAACGTGTTCTATGGACTGACGAAACGAAAATAGAGTTATTTGGCCATAATAAAGTGTCTTATATTTACAGAAAATCTGGCGAAGCTTTCCTGCCTAAGAACACCATACCCACAGTGAAGCACGGTGGAGGCAGTTTGATGTTATGGGGATCCTTTGCTGCCTCTGGACCAGGGCGACTTGTTAAGGTCACAGGTAGCATAAAAAAGGAAGATTATGTTAAAATATTGGATGAAAACCTGAAAGACTCTGCTAAAGAGCTCTCACTTGGTCGTCGTTGGTGGTTCATGCAAGATAATGACCCAAAGCATTCGGCTAAACTGACTAAGAAATGGCTTGAGGACAATCATATTAATGTTTTGGAGTGGCCATCACAAAGCCCAGACCTTAATCCAATTGAAAATTTATGGAGAACATTAAAATTATGGGCAATGCAAAGGAAGCCTAAGAATCTTATTCAATTGGAGGAATATTGTCAGGAAGAGTGGGCTAAAATTACTACTGAAGAGTTCAACAACTTGGTTGTAAACTATGAAAAGCGACTGAGGAAGGTAATCAAGGCCAAAGGCTATACAATTGATTATTACATAAATCGTGCCAATAATTTTGAACAAGGGTTTTTTGCAATTATGTTTGTTGTTCCTTTGTTATTTATTTTTTCTAAAATCCGATTGCTGCATCGGAAAGGCCAGTTAAAAATACATAATATACTTTGTTATTTTCTTTAATTTAATCCCTTTTTTAGAATTTATTAGACAAAATTTAACTTTTATTTTACCGTGCCAATAAATATGATCATCACTGTATATATATATACTAGATGCTTTCGTCCGTTAAAACGAACAAAGCTAATACCTCGTTGAGTCCTTATAATAGTTTAATGTAATTGTATTTGTGGTTATTTTTGCATTAATTACTAAGGTTTTTTAGGAGAAAAATATATTACGGACAGAAACAAAGACAGACTAAGTTAAATATTATTAAAACCTTTTTCAAAGAGGATTTTGGATTATTTTTCTTTCATGTTGCTGGTAATATTTATCTGAAGATATTGTCCCCACGTTTAGAGTGCGCAATAAGTATTTGATGTTATTGAGGATGTTTTTAAAGCCTGAATTTTATGTGTTCCCGTGGTTGACGTGTATTTTGATTAGAAAGAGTTTAGGCTTTCAAAATACTATTTCGTAAGCTATATTTGAATATTAATGTTACGTAATTTTATCAAATAAATTAAATATTTGAATAAGTATTTTGAGTAAATTTCATTCTAATCAATAATCGAAGACTCTTGAATCCAAGTTATAGTTTCATGTCTTTATAGTTATATGCTTTGTCAATTATTGCAGAACTGCAAACACTCGAACACGGAGAAAAACTGGAAATAAAACTGAGTAGGTGTTGTGGTGGCAACCACTTATTTGCATATGCGAATAACATAACACTATAAATGGCAAGCCTAGGGTGGCCTTGGTGTGTCTTACTCAAATGCCACCGGAAGTGACGCTGAAGAGCGTACATGTCCTCCCACCAAGACTCTCTGACGCGACACCGTCATTTGTACATATTGTAAATATACCTTTTCTTTAATACACTTATTATTGCGTTATCTTGTTGTTTGCGTCTTCATTGTATTTCCTTACTAATTATTGTTCAATCTTGCAACCACAACAGTAGGAAAAGAAGGAAATATATAAATCTGAACTGTTTGATAATCACGCAAAATTTCAGATGAATAGCATTTGAGTGATAAACGTTTCCATGGCATTAATGCAAAGAAACTACAATATAGAGAATTAAATTATACGCACGAAATTCCAAAATTAATGTCTTCTATTTTTATTCCGCTCGAATGAATCCAAGCGGATTGCAAATGGTACTGTTATGAACTTACTTTCAAGTTTCATTTCTCTGTTGCAGATATTTACGGTGTGAGACTCTAAGAAAGCAACCCTTGTCACATACGTGCGTCATTGAACTCCTCCATGCATAATCGACCAATATTCACGAGAACTCCTTGGAAATTTAAGCTGATGCAGTTGATGTTATCACAGTTAAGAGATAAGTTCGCTGATTTCATATCGGTGACAGAGATCTGAGTGACAAACCCCACTCCGAACTATTACGACCGATCAAAAGAGGCTTGTAAAAGTGCATTGAGAAAAAGTGAACTGGGAAATATGTTGAAAAATAAATTCTTGAGCACAAATGAGCGATCGTTTAAATAGCACAACCTCCGTTTTTGTAGCTTGTCAACATGTTAGTTTTTGAATAAAAAATAGGAAGTTTATGGATTTATTCACTAAATACATCTTCAAGACTGAAGGATATGGAATAATTCAATATCCATGTGTTAAAAATGTCATTTCGCTATAGTTCGTAACACTAGATTAAATACGAACTTAAAGTAATCAGAGTCGTTGACAAAACATTGGTGAAATCAGCTCGGGATAGAATCGTAATGCAACCTCATTAAAAAAACCTACGTGTCTTTATATATTTCCATATATGATGAGTATAAGTCTTGGGTTTTATAAATATACCCAACTGGTCCATATGCGGTTTAGGTCAGTGACAATATATAATGGTTGTAAGTTACTTGACCCCCAGTAAAGTTGGAACAGTTGAATTAGGTCCCAGCTATTGAAAAACTACTTGAACGAGGTGGATCGATGAAAGTGTCACCTAAACGTAAACACCACTACACTTTTGTTTTTAAATATTCATTGAAAATATAAATTCAGGTAACTTGATTAAGTAGTGGAGCTGACATTTATTCAATGTAACCACCTTCAGCCTGAATCACTGCCTCGATACTGGTCCGGAACTAGGAGCATACATTTCCCAAAAAACGTTGACGGGAGTTCGGCGAATACCCAGCAGATAGCGGTGATCAGGCTGGCTTTGGTGTTGTGGGACGTTATGTTAGAGACGTTATCGACGTATGACCAAACAAAGTAGTCCAGCGGGTTCAGGTCGGGGGAGGAGGTGGGCTTACGAGAGTCATATAACTCCTTTCAAAACCAAGCCTGTGTCTATTTGGACTTGTGGGCCGACACAAAGTCGTACTGCCAAACCCAGTGTCTGCTAGCGGCCATCTAATTGTACCAGGGGATTATCGCACTCAGCACATCCTGGTACACTTTGGTATTGACTTTCAAGCCGACTTCAAAGATGTTAGGTGGCAGGATGTGGCCCTCACTTGAAACCATACCAAATAACATAAACGTGGTCGGAAACCTCTGTTCAACTGTGCCCTTAAGCGTTGAACCATCCGAATTTGAATTTTGAGAGTGTTGGCAATTGTCCTGGTGTCATAACTTTGATCTGTAGAGAGCATGAGTTATACAGCGGCGCATCTCCGATCTCACTCTTTGAACATTGTGGCACTTTCAGACATGATAGAACGCTTCTATCGTATGTGGGGTTTCTACACAACTGACCAACTATTAGTTGGTTTGGAACAAAAAAGTAGACCGGTTTCCATAAGGCAGTAATAGAATCACGTCTTTTTAAAGCAACCATTTTATCGTTCTACTCTGTATCTTAAGATTAACTTAAAATTCTAGTACCTAATACATGAGGTAACATATACGAGGTTTCTTTCAATAAGTTTCCAGATTTATTTTTCGTATATGTACTTGTACTGGTACTGCACACATAAAACTCTAATCCTCTTCGAAGCAATTTCCTCAGGCTGCAATGCAACCTGAGGAAATTGTACCAACAACTTCTGGAAGGCCCCATGGAAGTCCTCTCGTGTGAGTGCCTTAATGCCCCTCGTTACAACCTCTTTCATCTCCTCAATTGTCCCATTACGACAAACTCTAAGGTTCTCCTTGAGTTTAGGGAATAACCAAAAGTCACAGGGAGCAAGTTCTAGTTTAAATGGAGAGTAGGGAACTGTGTTAGTGTTCATCTTGGTCAAATAGTCAGTGACAAGGATGGAGTTGTTGACTGATGCATGTTTCCGGCAGAAATACCACTGACACGATTTGTAGAGTGATGGCCTCTGTCGATGCAATCTCTTTATGAACTCTCTTAAAGCCTAAACGTAATATTCCTTGTTAACTGTCTGTTTAGTGGGAACACAGTGCATGTAGATCTTTCCTGTGTTGTAAAAAAAAAAGGATCATCATAAGTTTCTAAGAGGATTTACTCTTTCTGGCCTTATTAAGTCTGGGAGAATCAGTATGCTTCTACTGGAAACCTTATCTCTTGGTCTATGGGTCATAGCAGTAGATCCAGCGTCATTTCAAGTCACCAGAGAATTAAGAACACGGTCCTTCAAAATTATCTGAATGTTGCTGTAGAACTAACTTAGATTTTAAAACGAATAGACACAGGGTTTTTTTTAAAGAATATGTGTCATAAATATTTAAGAAGTAAAAAATATTATGAAATAATTTATCTGAACAATAAACTTAACAATCTAAGCATAGACTTTTAATTAAAAAAGTGAAAAATATTATAGTTATACATAGAGAGAAGAGTGCAGGATGTAAAGATATAGTTTCGTTATCGTATGAGATACTACTAAGTTTCAAACACGTATTGAACATTGTTAAAGCAAATACAGAACATCTCTTCACAATACATACCGGTCCTGGATATGACCTCAAACTATATCCGATGGTAAGGCACCAGCTTACGGGATTTGGGGAGTGTAGAGCCACCGTTTAATTGCCATTGCTCCTAGGTCCACTCTAACCCGGAGTGGTAGTAATTATTAGGGTCCTAAATATAGATTGAATAGAATCGACTTGAAAAAAACAAATATATTCTATTAAAAAAATTGTTCTTCAAAATAACTGGATTCGGCATTAAATAATCTGAAAAGAGTTGATATGCCGTAAAACAAAAACAACTAGACAAACCAGACAATACATACCACCGTACATTATCATATATATATATATATATATATATATATATATATATATATATATATATATATATATATATATATACTAGCATTTCGTATGAAAGGTCGACCTTTAAAACGATACTGATCTTGGTAAAATCCGTCGCCTCTATTGAAAGTTTAAGGCAGACATGCAAACATACATACATGCATACATACATACATACATACATTTATATATTGGTAACTAAAAATTTTCGACCTACACTGATGAAAAAGCTTGCTCTACCTCTGAATACCCTTTATTCAAATATTTATACCAGAAATTGTCTGAGTAATTTGGAAGAGACCGCAGATGTCAATTTTTTAAAAAAATTTAACCCCTATTATGACCCCTTAAAATGTATTGTTTTGGGCTCAAATCAAGTTATTAAGTTAGATCCATATCCAAGGAGCTTATTTATAAAATTTCAAATGCGTAGAGCCAAAATTGTCGGAGGAGTTTGGTAGAGTTCTCAAAGGTCAAATCGTTGAACTTTGACCCCTTAGTCGCCATAGTTCTGGCAAAAAACCGATCACATCGATTTTCCCAAATCTCAGTAACCTGTATATAAAAATTTCGAGTCTGTAGACTAAAAATTGACAGTTATTGCGTAGGGAAATGTACACAGACACACAGATACACACACACTTTCACTTTTATATATATATATATATATAGATCTATCACTTTGAATTTATGTGTTACTATTTTTATTAATGTAAGTTCTATGAATATTATAATTACTATTAAAATATTATTTTATTTAATTACTACGAATAAGATTCATTTATTATATAAAATAATCAACTAATGAGTAATTAGTGGTTATCTGCCTTTGAACAGTAAAATTCTTTATTTTTCTATTTGACTATAATTATCTCCCTTTGTAATTGAAATATTTAAGTTGATTTACAATTTAGCGTTACTAACAATTTTACGCTGGCAATATTATTCTATTGGCGTTTCCTTTGAAAATTTGTATATATCAACATTTTCAAGCATTCATAAACTAGATTTAACACGCCAATGAATGCATTGACTATGACACTTACGACTTTTAGAAAGTGAACAATTAAAAGGTATATATATTTTTATTAGAGATATTTAAAACTTACCTTTCCACCCGATTTTATTTTATTTTTTTTATTAATTAATTTACTAATGCTTTAAAGTATACTCTGCTTAGGCGCACTGATGAGCTGATAAACAGCCAAACAGTACTGTATGTTGATGACTCTATATATATATATATATATATATATATATATATATATATATATATACATATATATGTATGTATATATATATATAAGTGAAAGTGTCTGTTTTTCTCTCTGTGTCTCTGTCTGTCTGTGTACATTTCTCTACATAGAAACTCTGTCAATTTTAAGTCTACTGACTCGAAATTTGATATCCAGGATATGGAGATTTGGGAAAATCCTTGTAATCCGTTTTCGGCCGGAAATTTCGCAATTAAAGGGTAAAAGTTTAACGATTTGACCTTTGAGAACTCTACCAAACTCCTGTGCCAATTCTGGATCTAAACACTTGACATTTTAGATATAGGTTCTTTGGACATAGATCTTACTTAATAACTCAATTTGAGCCTAAAACAATAAATATTACGGTGTTATAATAGGGGTCAAAGTATAAAAAAATTACCTTTTTTTTTTTGCTCAGCATTCACCTCCAAACACCCGGGCAACGCGGGGCCGAAATGCTAGTATATCTGTAAAGGTGAACGTGTCTGTTTGTCCGCGCGCGTGTGTGTGTGTATGTGTGTGTGTACATTTCCCTGCGCAATAACTCTGTCAAATTTTAGTCTAGGGACTCGAAATTTGATATACACGGTGATGAGATTTAGGAATATCCACGTAATCGGGTTTCGGTCAGAAATTTCGCACTTAAAGGGTCAAAGTTCAACGGTTTGAGCTTTGAGAACTCTACCAAACTCCCCCGACAATTTGGGGTCTAAACTTTTGAAATTACAGATAAAGGTTCCTTGGACATGGATCTAACTTAATAACTTGATTTGCGCCCAAAATAATAAATGTTAAGGGGTTATAATAGGGGTCAAATTTTAAAAAAACATTGACTGTTTTTCTTGTTTTTTTTTTCTTTCTCAGCATACACCTCCAAACACCCAGGCAACGCTGGGCACCCATGCTAGTATATATATAAAAGTAAAAGTGTCTGTCTGTCTGTTACATTTCCCTGCACAATAACTCCGTCAAATTTCAGTCTACAGACTCGAAATTTGATATAGAGGGTAGTGAGATTAGGAAAATCTCTGTAATCGGTTTTCGGCCAGATATTTGTTTTGTAAGGTGTCAAAGTTCAACGGTTTGACCTTTGAGAACTCTACCAAACTCCGCCGCTAATTTGAGGTCTAAACACATGAACTTTTAGATGTTAAGGGGTCAAAGTTCAACGATTTGACTGTTGTGTACTCTAGCAAACTCCTCCTACAATTTTGGGTCTAAACAATTGAAATTTTAGATATAAATTCCTTGGACATGGATCTAACTTAATAACTTGATTTGAGCCGAAAACAATAAATGTTAAGGGGTCATAATAAGGGTCAAAGTTTAAAAAAATCGACATCTGCGGTCTCTACTTAATTACTAAAGACAATTTCTGGCGTAAACATTTGAAATTTTACATAAAGGGTATTCAGAGATAGGGCAACATTTTTAATCGGTTTGGGTCGAAAATTTTAGCTACAAACATATAAATGTTTGTATGTATGTTTGTATGTCTGCCTTAAACTTTCGACATAGGCGACAGATTTTCACAAGATCAGTATTGCTTTGAAGCTGTACCTTTCAGACGGCAGATACCGAACATTGGCTAAAAAACATCAATTTCTTCACCCTCAATTGGGCACTTTTCTACAGGGAGGGGTTGCTATTTTCGCCGATATTTTCGAAAGTTATCCCCTCTTTTCGATTGTCTAGCCTTAATTGAAAACTACGTTACTTACGGGTTGACGGTTGTCGTAACAGCAAAAACGTCACGTTTTTCCCCGTTCTTTTCCTCATCCGCGGTACGGGTTAGAGCCTGACTTCTTACTACCACTTTTAAGTATTTACTTCAACAGTGCTTAATCCATATGTAGAGCTAGGTAGTATGTTATGAAAATATATGTGACAATTAAGCTACAAAAATATTCCGCGTTTCATTCACGCTAGCATTCGTCCGGCTTAAGTTTGACGAATCCTCGCGTGGATGAAACGCGGAATATTTCCTGTAGCTTAATTGCCATATATATTTTTATAACTTACTATATCTATCTATCTATCTATCTATCTATCTATCTATCTGTATATATATATATATATATATATATATATATATATATATATATATATATATATATATATACACACACCAAAACCTCTCGCTTTTACGGAGGAGTGACTAAAACATGCTGCTATGATTTCAAATTATTTGAAATAACAGCAAAGAGAAACTTGATTTCAAATATTTCTTATATGCTTTACATCCCCTCTTTCTGAAATAGGGTACGATTATGCATATCTCCAGTGTCAAATAATGTTTACACACTGTGAAATTTACTTTATGTATTAAAGCCAAAGATGGGTGATATAACATATGAGAAATATTTGGAATCAAGTCTCCCCTTGCTGTTATTTCAGATCATTTGAAATCATAGCAGCAAGTTATAGTCTCGCATCTACCAGGCCAGATGTTTTGAAGAAATACCAGATATGATGTAAATCATATGCACAACTAGGCAAACAAATGACTATGATTGAAATATTGATAAAATTGCAGTGTATTTTCACCCTTAAAAATCCTTTGAAATTACAACTATTAAAGGTTTTCGAGGATGACCGCCCCAAAAAAACGGGCACCAACTTTAATTAGGCCCCGTTTCTTAGTGTTTTGTCCGAATGAAATGAAACTTTAGTCATAACTAGTTTATTATATTCAAAAGATCAAATCAAAACATTAGGGTCTTTGGCCTTTTTTTCTCCGTTCTCCAGCATATGTTCTAGATGGCCTTTATTTAACTTTTATTTGGGGGGGGGGTAACACTGTATACCAGTAAACGAGCAATTTCAATGGTATGAATTAATTATAGTTTAAAAAAAAATGTGATATCAGTTTTCTATATTAATTTAAAATAAAGTAAATGTAGACATTTCATTTTCCACCTTCTGTCGTTCCTTCTCTCTCCCTCCCCTTCTTTACCTCCCTTTCTTGGTGTATCTTGTACTGCTACTGCTTGTTATATCACGTGTTGAAAGCGTGCCTTTTGATTGGTAAAAGGAGATGTGTACGCCATTTTGTTGGAAGTTTTGAACACGAGAAAGAAGTCCGCTCGCTATCCCGCGTCAAGAGAAAAGATTTAAAACTCGCAAGTTTAACAAAAGAAAGTGAAGTCGGCTCGCCATCCCGCGTCGAGAGAAAATACGTTAAAAATCGTAACTTTAAGCAAGAGAAACCAGCGTTTGGTTTCTTCCTCAATCGGGATTCGTCAAGGAAGACGACACAGAATTAGTCAGAAAAGACTGTTTAAAAAATCAGTTGTAAACGAAATTACAACGACTTCTTCACCGTGGAAGAAATAACTATTTTAAGGCTTAAAATTTGTCTTGTAAAAAGGAATACTAACTCTACTATACTTTGGAGGCGTTAGAATTCACGTAAAACGGAATCAAGAAATCTTCTATAGAAATTACATTACACCACAGAAGATTTGGATTATTTTCTTGGATTACAGAACCAAGAGGATTGAAATTTTCTCGAATGAGAAAATTTAAGCCAATGGAGGTAATTTACATATACCCTCTTTTAAAAAGATTAAGTGTTGACGTGTTTTATTTAAATTCTTTGACACACAGTAAGCCCTGACTACACCTATATTCTTACCCCTACTATCCCTTACAATATTGTTAATGGAGTTCTTTGAGAACCGCCAGAGGGACTAATTTGGAAGACGCTGTTATTGGTGAACATAAAACTGACTATATCTTTCTTTCCCTAGTTACCTTTCCATTTATTAAAAAAAAGGAAAATTGTTTATCGTGGTATTCTTTCCTTTTTGTTCCTGTTGTGCAATCGGATAACCTTCATTGGACGTCATGATAAAATTCCCGTTATAAACACTCACTTTACATAGTAAAGTTGGTGTAAAGTGGGTGCTTATTTTACATTAAATAAATATAGAAGATTTGTCACCCCCACTTGTATAAAGCAATAATAATAATAATAATAATCTCTCTCTGTCTTTCTCTCTCTATCTCTTTGTCTCTCTCTCTCTCTCTCTCTCTCTCTCTCTCTCTATATATATATATATATATATATATATATATATATATATATATATGGATGTATCTATACGCGTAGCAAATTTAATATTGATATACTCATACCTTTGGTTCTATGGGACGAAACTGCATACAAATTTAGAAGCTTTTTGACTATTCCATGGTTAAAATTTATGACAATTGGAAAAAAGAGAACCTATATTTTCAAACCAATGAATATTCTAAATTTGCCTACATTTATATATATATATATATATATATATATATATATATATATATATATATATATATATATAGTGTCCTAGCAAGTCAGCTTTAGTTTTGCTGCCTTTGTTGTCTCCCCTGTGGCCTTGCCAGCCCACTAATATATATATATATATATATATATATATATATAAAATATATACGGCAATTAAGCTACACAGAATATTCCGCGTTTCATCTACGCTAGGATATATATATATATATATGTATATATATATATATATATATGTATATATATATATATATAATCGTAATTTAACGGAATAAAAACTTTACGACGAAACATAAATATTTTTTATCTTAAAATCTAAACAAACTTCGAATTAAAAAAAACAATAAGGAATGATAATAGATTTATAAATGGCTTTTTCCCTGCGGCCCTAGGATACGGTGTTTTTAGGTTCCGATGTGAAATTCGATTTTATCCCGCCCCTGATTGCGGTATTTGACCCCGTCTTACGGTGTTTTTATAATGGTATTTGATTATATACATGAGTATTATATACTGTACTCTATTTTGTTACTAATTTTTAATGTCGTATTCCGGGTTTTATTGTATAGAAATCAATGTATTTTGCAACGAATATCTCAGATAAAAAAGCAATCTATAAAACCGCTTGTATGTCTTTTGTGTAAAAGTGAACAAACTTACAGTAAAAGAAAATGAAATAAATTGTTTTATCTTTAATTTACTGAATCGTAGCATGCATTCTTTTACAGTGATTATTTTTTTTACAATCGAATAAAGTGATTTTCCACGCGAGATTCACCTTTCATCAAAACTCTAGAAATGGATGCCATGTATAGTTTCAGAACAGTTTCCGATGGTTCGTTGTGCTACACAAGTCCTGAGAGGTGGCTAGTTTGCAGTAGAGCGTTCTCGAGTTGGAATCCACAGAGCAAAAGATACTTCCCGTTTTGAGACGGAGAAAACATATGCGAAATTGCTACAGAAAGGTTTAATATTTATGGCGCAATTCTGGTTTCTGATTGGCTGGTAACAGAACGTGAATTAATTGGATTCGTCAGTTCCTAGCAGCATCGTTTATAAATAGAATCTCCCGATGATGCGGGATCATATCCCAATTATATTCCAAAAATATTGTAACATAGACCTAAAGACAACTCGAGGATAAGGGTTAAAAAGGTGGTGGCTAAAACAACACCATCATGATAGATACGGGTACAAATTGGGCAGAGATTGATTATTTTCGAGAATAATTCAAGAAGACCTTGTTTACATCGCACTTTAAAATGACAATGTTTTAGTAAGCTGGGAAGCAGCTCCGCGGTACTCTGTTCTATAGGTTCTAGTTCTAGGTAAGAAACTTTATTCATGGGATTTTCGTTTATTTTTATGCACGGAGAGCTAGGGAAATTTTCCACGGCTATTTTTGCTGGATACTGATTTATTTAGATGTGTATATGTCATTTAGTACTCGAAAGTAATCAGTACAACTGATACAATTATAAAATGCGATTTCAAACAACCTGGGTTGATATTTAAAAGAAAACAAATTGGTAATCGTTACAGACATACGTGACTCGAGTTCACTTTTGTAAGGATACATTTACACTAAAATACACGGCATATATTCGGATTCTTTTCTTAGAGTTCGCTAAATGATATATAGGTAACCTAAAAAATAAATGATTTTTAATATTCCGAAGACCATAATATGCGCACGAAAAGTAGAACACATTTCAGGAATGAACGACATATTACCTCCCCTAACAAATTCCATACCCGATTTCACCTACAAACTAAATGTACACAACAAAATCCCTTTACCATCTAACCCTAAAACCTACATGCGAAAAGCCATGCCTCGTTAATTTTCAAAGCGAATCTCATCCCAAATATACCATAGTTGCAATTAAAAATGTCATTTCTGAACTAATTGTAATTCATCAAGTTTTTGGTAAACGTATGGATACATCAAATAACATTAATTTCATACATTTTTCCCTGCCAATTTGATCGACATACACAACGCATCATGAGAAAAAGCAATAAAATTCCTTATAGTTAGAGAAACAATTTATTTCAAATATGCCCAAGTAGAAATTATGAACCTAGCTCATATATAGTCTAGTGACCCGAGATGAAATTAAATAAGAATTGAACTGTTTATTTACAAGCGTAAAAAGTAGGCATTAGGTTTACTTTCGGGAACCTTCATTACGAGGTGACTTCAATAAGTTTCCAGAAAGTTTTATATACACGCATTTAAAACTGACGTAGACTTTTGAAAGATCAGTATGTTATTGTTAAATATCAGAAGTGCAATTTGGATTTGTCGCAGACAAGGTGACAACAAATGCCATATTTCAATGACAATGATGACAGAGATGCAGAAAGGCCTCTACCTATGTTTTATCGATTTCTCAAATGCCTTTGATACAATTAGACATGAAGATTTATTCAAAGTGATAAATAAACTAGACATCGATGAGAAAGACTTTAGAATTCTGAGCAACCTCTATTAGGGATAAAAAAAATACAGTTAAAATAGATAGAGAGCAAAGTAAGGACACATTAATAAGAAGAGGAGTCCGCCAAGGGTGTCTTTTGTCACCAGATTTAGTCAACCTCTAAAGCGAAAACATACTGATAGAAATTAAGGACATCAAAGAAGTTTGGGTGAACACAGCTTTTACTATCTTAGCTATGCAGACGACACTGTCTTAATAGCAAAATCTGAAGAGATCCTCCAACACATGCTTGATACTGTGCTGGAAGTGAAGGGCTTGCTTGCAACATCTCAAAAACGGTAAGCATTACAATATTTGGATACTGTCTAAAGCAAAAGCCTGCCAGAGGCTTTTTTTTACATGGGGTCACCACTTATCAAGGCCCGAAGGCCACTCAGGGATAAGGGTTATTGCGTGTACAGTAATACATTGAGATAGTATTGTAGTAATCATTAGTATTGGGGGTTTTGATAGAGTGTCTTACTTAAGGGGGCTGTTTGTCAGGAGTTTGTTTATGTTGGACTTGTAGACGTCCAAGTTGTAGTCAGGTGGGAAACAGGCAAGGGGCAGAGAGTTCCACTGGCGTGCAGTTCTAAGAAATAAGCTTTGCTCATGGAATCTACCTTTTGCTTACGTGGCCAAAACGTGCTGAGACGACAATTATGGAAGGCAGTAATTGCTGAGGATTCAGTTCAAAGATTCAGAGTTCCTATCCGTCGCAGTTACCACCTGACGAAGGCCAGAGGAATAGTTGGCCGA
>NC_136490.1:144353017-144373017 GCF_053919585.1 Euprymna scolopes | reverse complement strand
AAATCGTAAGGTTTAGCAATGTTAAAGTTAAGTTTGCTAAGTAAGTTAGTTTATGGATCGGAAAAATAAATTTGTAATAATCATAATATTACAAATGTATTTATAGTAATCAGATTCCAAATATTGATCTAAAAATAAACTGTATATGTTGAAACAAGTGATTATTATTCGGTTGATAAGTGGTCTCAAATATATGAGTCAAATGGGCTAATTGTTGGAATGGATGAAAAAAAACAATATAATAATAATAATAATAATAATAATAATAATAATAATAATAATAATAATAATAATAATAATAATGATAATAATAATAATGATAATAATGATAATAGTAATAATAATAATAATAATAATAATAATAATAATAATAATAATAATAATAATAATAATAATAATAAGGTGCATCTACAGAACATCTATTAGATAAACTCATTTCAGAATTATAAATTAAATTTTATGTGAAAAACATAGGATGGGCGGGACTAAAGTAGTAGAAAACCAGTAGTAAACATAATATATAATACAAAGTCTAAACAATATTTATAGTTAGAATTAGATTTCACTTAAATATACAATCATTTAATCGTAACTAATAGAACATATTATTATGAGATTAGTAAACTCTGAAAGCTAATTATTAGTGAATTAGCCTATATTCAATGTTAAACTAAAATTATACTTGAATATGTAACAAGTTCGTAAAGTGATTATTAATACTAGATTTTGGAATGTTGATCTGGTAAAAGTATGTGTATGTGGAATTTAAAAATATTTATTTCAAAATCAATTATAATCATAACAATATTGATAAAAATAATATAAATAAGTAAATAAACAAATAACAATTAAAATTAATATAAATATAAGTAACCAATTAATTTACAATTTGATATTAAGTAGAAATTAAGTATAGCTTAATAAGGTATGACTATCGAGTGTAATAGTTTTAATACGAACAATTTATATTGGACGGATTAGTGAATTAATTTATAATATAGATTGATTTAACTTTTTAACAAAATTAAGAGAAAGACGTTAGAACTGTATAAACATTACTTATTAGTGGGATATGGATGGCAATGCCTTAGGTATGCTAAAAGTATGAATATTAATAAAATAAAGATAAAAATAAGAAAATTTAATTTTAACGTTTTACGTTTAAGGCAAACTATTGAGCATTCAGCAAATTTTTTGATCTCAACCAAATATAATTATGTGTTTAGAATGAACTGATACAAAGAACTACAATTGAAATAGTAATAAATTTGAATCTGACAATCAATTGAACTCAATTATGTATCGTTTCAATTCAAACCAATTAATTATCTATTATAAATGTTAAGATCAGTCTGTCTTTTCTAGTTTGGTTTAGTTTACTTTAGTTTCGTATTTGCAAACATGTATAATAGTTTATAATTATTGATGTTATTTTTATAAATACGCATACATAAATTAGAATAAATAAATTTACTAGACCATTTTAAGAAAGTATGCATAAATTAATAGAAAATATTAGTACGATTAATTGGGTCCATTGACGGTATTTTAAAATTAAAAATGGCGTAATGGAAACATATTAAAGGTATTTGCAGGTTCTCTTCCAATTTTTGGATTTTAATCATTGTATAATCACCCTTTATTTCCTTTTAACGGATTGATTGTCGCTATTTCTTCTGATAAGTTAAGGGCATAATAGATCCACTGATAGATATAATAATTAAGAGATTGATTTTGCGCTACGGAACAGATACTGTCAATAATTGTATAACACAACTGAATTGATGGAATTAATAATAAGCTGGTGAACATAATGAATTTTAGAATATAGTTTTTGTCATTTATTCAATATATATATATATATATATATATATATATATATATATATAAGTTAAATAGAATGTGATAATTAAAAACAGCCAGGTTAATAATGTATTATTAGATGAATCGCTGGAACGACATAAGTTTTATAATAACTCACTAGTACTGATTTGTGCGAAAACTGAGGAAGAATTTTAATGATGATTCCACGAAAAGATCTAATCTGAAATAAATGTATAATGCATAGGTGTTTCCAGAAAACAGAACAGCATACATAGCATTAATGATCGGTGAAGGAAAATCTCTAAAAAAACATGATTCCCATGAATAACACTTGCGGAAAAAATAGGTGATGTAAAGAAATATTACGACAGTCCAAATGTAAATACATACGAGAACAAATCCGGCGCAATATAAACAGTGAAACATCTACTTCAATTGAGTACGATTTTACAGAAATCATTTGGAATAGCGACAGAATTAAAACCTGTTAAAGAAATTATGTACGAGGATCGAACGAAATCTCCAGTAGAACAAGGAAAACCAAAAATAAAAAAGTGAACAGCATCTTCCGATATATCAGTATTATACAGTTTAGCGATTTCACTTATGAATTGATTTTTAATCAGTCATTGCCTGCCTAAACATAGAAATAAAATATAAAATAAAAATATCAGGGACAACCGGAGATAAAGCAGAATTTGAAACGCAAATCGGAAAACTACAAAAAAAAAAGAGAGAGAGAAATATTCTGAATAAGTGAGAAATTAAAGCTAAGGAGGAAGTGGATTATGGTGAAACGTACTCTTTTAGATAAACCTTAGTATGCTTAGTCGCAAAGAGATAAAAAAGAACTTTAACTTACTCTTTCTTTGTAACAAGGATATTTATTTCCTTATTGTTACAGTCGTCTTACATCACATGATCGTCCTCTGGAACGTTCTTGCGAACGGTATCTACGCTTCTAAGTGATCTCAAACCTTTTTTCCTGTCTCTAACGCGATCTCTTATTTACCGATTACGTCATTTCACATGCATCGCGGCACACGCCCATCTGCGCTATCTTTAAATTGTTGACAAAGTTCGACTAAACAATAAATAACTAAAAACTGCTTAATATATATATATATATATATATATATATATATACATATATATATATATATTTAAATTGTAATACAATGAATTTTAAAAAAACTCATTGAAATGAAATGAAGTGGTTGAGTTTCATATCAAAGAATTTTTATTATTCTAAGCAAGATAAAGAATGTTTTAGAAAATTAATCTCCTTAACATATAGGGTTTCGATGTCTACCATCTCATCAGAGGAGAGAAAATATTAGCAAATAGTTATAAAGGTATGCACCCTATTTGCTAAAGTCAGTGAGACATGGAAAGTCAAAGTGAAAATAATGCATTTATCAGAAGTCCTGTAGCAGGATGATTTGTAGAAAAAGGATATGAATGTCTTTTTTAGATCCAGCTTGCTTGGTAAAATCAATGTTATAACATGGATTTTTACAAGCAAGCTGGATCTAAAAATAGGGTGCATACCTTTATAACTATTTGCTAATATTTTCTCTCCTCTGATGAGATGGTAGACTTCGAAACCCTATAGGTTAAGGAGATTAATTTTCGAAAGCATTCTTTGTCTTGCTTAGAATAATAAAAATTCTTTGATATGAAACTCAACCACTTCATTTCATTTCAATGAGAGTTTTTAAAAATTCATTGTATTACAATTTAATTTATTTGCTCTATCTTGCATATCGAGCAATTCCCGTTTAGAGGGGATAACTTATAGAATATTACTGCCAGTAATATTTTGTAAACCTACAATCTCACGTTTCCATAACAACTGATTGTTAAATAAAAACTATTCTGAAGTATATATATATATATATATATATATATATATATATATATATGTATATATATATATACTAGCAGTTCAGTCCGACTTTGCTCGGGCCCTATGTACTGTTCATAACTTTATGTCGTCGTCGTCGGCCGATTTCTCGTATCCGAGAATTTCAGTTTCCTTTTCCCTGCGTGTTTGGATCGCAGATGACTTCTCAAACCAATCGGAGCGTGGACTTTGCGTGGACAGAGAAGGCAAGCGATGCTTGGCAGGGGGCGTTGTTGTTCAGCACGATTTTTCTTGCCTGCCTCTTGATCTCCACCAGTCTTCTGCTTTCTGCCTCGCATCCTTTGGTACCATGTATGATGGATTGGTGCCACAGGCACCGATCGTGAGATGCTGTTTCTTAGATGTGAAGATCAAATCCGGTGTTTTTTAGGGTGGATTTGAGTTGGTCCTTATATCGCTGTAGAGGTCGTCCGATAGGTCTTTTTCCTGGGGCTAGCTCCGAGTAAAGGGTTTGTCGAGGGTGTCTGTTTTTATTCCTACTGAAGATATGCCCTAACCAACTGTCTGTGCCTCATGATGGTGGCCCCAATACTGCAGCTCTTTGTTCTCTCAAGAACGCTTGTGTTGGTTACATAGTCATACCATTTGATGTTCAGTATAGCTCGAAGTTTTTGTTGGTCTAATTTTTCGAGTTTAATGAAATCACTTTGGTATATAGTCCAGGTCTCATACCCATGCAGAAGCGTAGGTATAACAATCGCGTGGTATACCATGAGTTTAGTTTTTATTGAAAGATGTTTATTATTGAAGACATGCTTCGTCAGTTTGCCGAAAGCTCCATAGGCGAGGCCAATTCGGCTTTCTATTTCATTCTCATTTGAGCACTTTTCCAATATTATGCTAGTGATATATGGAAAGTGATTTGCTTGCTAAAGAGGAGTGTCATTTATGTGAATGCTTATGTCCTGTAAGATGGTATGGTTGTACTAACACTTTTGTCTTACCAATATTAACAGAGAGTCCGAAGCGATGTTAGGTTGCCGTGAAGTTGTTTACGGATCTATGGATGTCTTCCTTGGAATGGCTAAGGACCATGTTGTCATCTGCATATTGAAGCTCTGTGATGTGTTGGAATTTCACAAGGCTTTGAGATTTTAGTCTAGCAGGCTTGAAAAGTCCCCCCTCATAACGGCACCTAATGTCCACCCCCGGGGTTATTTGGAGGAAGTTCGTGCAGCATTGCAGCAAGATATAAGGAAAAAAGGGGAGGTGCAATGACACAACCTTGTTTTAGTCCACGAGTAACTGGAAACTTTTTTGTTTCCTTGCCTTGGTTCGATGCATATCCTGACAGGCCTTCATGCAGTGCCTGGATGCGTTCTACAAAGTGGATTGGGCAACCGAATTGATTGAGAACTTTCCACATTGCATCTCTTGGAACGCTATCGAATGCTTTTTGCAGGTCATAAAATACAAGATAGAGGGGTTTATGTTGTTCCCTGCTTTTCTGCTGCAGCTGTCTCGCAAAGAAAATCATATCTATTGTTCCCCGAGAGGCACGGAAACCGCACTGAGATTCTGTGAGGACGTATTTCGTGACTTGCAGCAAGCGATTCAGTAGTATGCGGGCAAAGATGTTTCCCATTATGGACAAAAGGGCAATCCCACGGTAATTGCCACATGATTTTCGGTCATTTCTACGTCTTTCAAATCCTTTGGTACTTGACATTCTTCCCACATCTTAAGAATGAGAGTGAACAGTCTTGTTTCCAGATGTTGTCCACCATGGTGGATAAGTTCGAAGGGGATATTATCAGGCCCTGGGGCTTTATTTACTTTCATTTGCTCCATCGCAATTAGAAATTCCGTAAATGATGGTGGCACTTGCATCCATAATTGCGCTGGGTACTGTGGGACCATTCGGAGAAAGTCCTCATCTGCAGAAGATTCTTTATTGAGTAGAGTGGCAAAATGCTCCTTCCAACGATCCAGAATTGATTGTGAATTGTTGAGGATGGATGTATTGTCTGCTGCAAGGACTGTTCCCATGGAGGATCTGATGGGGCCAAAAATTTGTTTTACACCGGCATGGAAATTTCTAAGGTCGCGGGCTTCTGCAAAACCCTCCAATTATAAAGCTTTCAGCTGCCACCATTTGTTTTCTAGTTCCCGCAATAACTTTATTTGCATATGTATATATTAAAACGTGTTCAGATGTACGGTATCCCTTTCTATATAATAGGCTTCCTAAACTATCATAGAAGTTACACCGCAGAAGTATTTTTTTTAATTGACACCAATTTTGACCCCTTAACATTTATTGTTTGGGGCTCATATTGAATTAAAAAGTTTGACCCATGCTCAAATAACCTACATTTAAAATTTCAAGTGTATAGACTCAAATTTGGCGGAGGAGTTTGGTGGAGTCTGCAAAGGTCAACTCATTCAACTTTGACCTCTTTACAGCCAAATTCACGCCCCAATACTAATTTAAAAAAAAACTTATCACATGTCTTAATAGCCTTTATATAAAATTTCAAATGTTTGGACCAAAATTGGTTATGTAGTTTGCTAGAGACCTCACAAGTCAAATCTTTTGAACTTTGACTCCTAAGCAGTCTAATACTCGGCCAAAAAACTATTAAAAAGCTTATCCTATGTTTGAATACACTTATAATTTCAAATGTGTAAAACAAAAATTTGCTAAGTAATTGGGTAGAGCCCACAGAAGTCAATTTTTTTTAAACTTTGACCCCAATTTTTACCCCCTTAACATTTATTGTTTTGGGCTTAAATTAAATAAATATTGTTTGACACGTGTCCAATTAATCCACATTGTAAATTTTAAGTGTTTAGAACCAAATTAGCGGAGGAGTTTGGTAGAGTTTTCAAAGGTTAAATCGTTGAAGTTTGACCCCTTAACAGCCAAATCTCTGCCCGAAAGCCGATGAAAAAAGTTTTCCCAAGTCTCACTACCCCTTATATAAAGTCTCGGGTTTGTAGACTGAAATTTGATAGAGTAGTTTCGTAGAGAAATGTACACACAGACATACACATACACACAGACAGACAATTTCACTTTTATAGATATATAGACAAAAGGTACAAATACAAATTTGCACGGTACAAACACAAAATGATTTGGAAAACAATGAATGCCAATCTTACAAAAATATATAAAGAAGTAAAAAAAAAAATACAGCACCGGAGCTGAAAATAACGGAATAGTTTTGGATCTATATATTCGAAAATAAGACAATAACAGAAATAATTCATGAAATTGAAAAGGAAAACGGAATAAATATATGGGGGTATTCAACAGTAAAAAAGTAAAAAAAAAAAAAAAGAAAACAGGAAAGCATCTGCCTCCAATACAATACTTGCATTCGGGGTTTAAACTATTCACGACCCAACATAAATGACACGAAACATAAAAACACGTATACAAAAATAGGCATGTCATAATTGAGGATTAAATGAGGAAACAGATAGAAAAAGCTTCCAGAATAATATTAATAAATTATCATATGGAACTAAAGTAGTCAAATTCCTGGAAAAGAATAAATGTGGACTCTGTTTACAACATTATGAGTGAATGCCGAAAATTTCTCTCCAAAAGATACAACAATCATATAGTACTTGGTTTAGAAACGGACTCACTTGGAGTTATTTAAACAAATGCACTTTTAACATTCTGAAATACTGAAGTCAATGCTGGAATATATTAAAAAAAAAAAACTAACATTCTGAAACTCACACCGAACCATTGAATCACAAAGTAGTTTGCTTTTCTCATTTTCCAACTACCTCTTCTAGGTGATATTGGAAACACTTGTCCGTCACTTGGATTCCTAACATCTGATACAAACAATGCAGATTTGCCCATACTTTGCCATGCCCATACTTTGTCTATACTTTGCCCATACTTTGCCCATACTTTGCCATGCCCATACTTTGACAATACTTTGCCCATACTTTGTCATGGCCATACTTTGTCATGGCCATACTTTGTCATGGCCATACTTTGTCATGGCCATACTTTGTCATGGCCATACTTTGCATGCCCATACTTTGTCCATACTTTGTCATGACAATACTTTGTCATGCCCATACTTTGCCCATACTTTGTCATGGCCATACTTTGTCATGCAAATACTTTGCCCATACTTTGTCATGGCCATACTTTGCCCATACTTTGTCATGTCCATACTTTGTCCATACTTTGCCTCAACTTTGTCATGGCCATACTTTGTCATGGCCATACTTTGCCCATACTTTGTCACGGCCATACTTTCCCCATACTTTGTCATGCCCATACTTTGTCCATACTTTGCCCATACTTTGTCATGGCCATACTTTGTCCATACTTTGCCCATACTTTGTCATGACCATACTTTGTCATTGTCATAATTTGCCATGCCCATACTTTGTCCATACTTTGCCCATACTTTGTCATGCCCATACTTTGTCATGGCCATACTTTGTCATTGCCATACTTTGTCATGCTCATACTTTGTCCATACTTTGCCCATACTTTGTCATGTCCATACTTTGTCCATACTTTGCCTATACTTTGTCATGGCCATACTTTGTCATTGCCATACTTTGCCATGGCCATACTTTGTCCATAATTTGTCCATACTTTGTCATGCCCATACTTTTTCCATACTTTGTCCATACACTGTCATGGCCATAGTTTATACACTTGTTAAACAAATGTAGAACACTCACTAACAATGTTGGACATCGTTTAAAGGATCGCACCAAATATTCTGCAGTTATCAGACCAGTTCCTGTCGTAAATGTTTCTATTGATTGCATTTGTATAAAGTTCCTGCTCCTGAGCAACAAATATGATCTTCTGTATCTTTTTAAGTCATTTTAGACAGAAAATGCTACGTGTCCTGAAATTTTAGAACCAAACGAATCTAATTATCAAGAAGCACGTTATCTAGAATTCACACTGTAAAGCGCAAAGAGGTGGAACAACTAAGAAGGGAAGTAGAGCTTATGGGAGGCATGGGAGGAATATAGAAATATCAATAAAATTGCTGCAATATTAATTATAGTAAAAGTATTATAAACAGGTCAGACAAACCTTAATAAACCTCGACAAAAATTGGAGTGAAAGAGAAACCAGGTCTGAATAGAAGATTAAGTATAAAATAACAAGTGCAGAACAAACTCGCATTAGCAGATAATACGAATAAATCACGCAACAATAGAAGACAGTGTAAACACAAACAGATCAACATAAGAAGCATTACACAAAACCAAGGGAACAGCAATTAAAACAACTAAATAAAAAATGACATAAACTTACAAAAACTTTAACATGTAGACGAGTAACACTATCAACATTTTTCGCGCCTTCAGTAATTGTAATAATGAACATTTAATCGTGAAGTTATCGAACACAACAACGACAAAAACGACAATAATAATAATAATAAGAAGAAGAAGAAGAAGAAGAAGAAGAAGAAAAAAGAAGAACTAGCAGAACTTTGCCCCCCTAATAATCCTGAAAATAAGAAAATTGTGAAACTCTTGCCCCAAGGTGTTTATTCAGGTGGAAGTGGGGGATAACTGGTACAGCATTCAATCTAGGCAAGTTGAACTAGATTCCTCTAAAGGAGCAAGTGTATGGGAAATATTAAATTCAGAAGCAGTCCTCAATATAAAAAAATGAAATCTGACTACTATCAGTTTTCTTGTAAATTAACCACGTAGTTTTATTGATCATTAATTCTTGTTAGTACTTTATCTAAATATATAAAAAAATATAGGCTCCAAATTACATTTTTAATTGAGCATCATAAGATCGTTAGTAAAATAAATTGTATTTAAATTTTTAAATGTTTATTTTTTCTAAAAGTGCTGAGCATGCTATCACTTATTTTAAACATACAAATGAACATTAATTGAATTGCAATTCCATTCATAAAAAATCCAATATATCTAACAATAAAAATATTTATAATTTACAATCTGATCCAATATTTATAATTTATAATCTGATCCAAAAATTAGAAGTTTTATTTTTAAAACTATTGATTCAAAACAAATTATTAAATAATTTTTAGAATATTTCTCATTTTATAGGACATTTTTTAAGAAATAAAGTTCTTCTTGAAAAAAACATTAATTTATAGTCTTTTTTAAATGATTTTATATATTTATATCACTGGGCGTAATAATTTAAACCGAAAATCTTTATTCAATTCATGTATTTCGGACGTAGTCATAAATTGTAAGTTGTCACCACTTTTTAAAAAAAATAATTTTAATTATTTATAGGGCGAGTAAAACTATATATTTAAGTTTTTAAAAGATCCAGACAAAATTCAGTTTGTTAAAATTTTATTTTTTACTTTGCACTAAAAATCTATTTACTTTTCATTCATTTATTTATATTTTAATACAAGTTTAAATTATGGAACGTTCCGAAAAATAGCGATTTTATGGGCTATTGTGCATATGAATTTATTCACATCTGTTGATTTCACGAAATGGAGTTTAAAAGTTTAATTAATAATCTATATTTAATACTCAACAATTACTAACATGCTACTTTTTTATTCCAACCCGAGTTTTTATATATGTAACGAATCTTTAACAGGAAACCAAAATCAAATACCTTACACATCAACTGAGTATTAAAAATATTAGTAAATTAATTAAGAATTTAAGTATAAATTACAATTACAAATGCTGATTCAATAAGAACATCTTTTATTTCATTGAAATGAAAACTTTAATTCAATTCTAATCAATCAATGACTATTTATAAAACATTTTAATGGTAGCCTAAAACATTTGAAGGAATTATTGAATATAATAACATGAACGTGGAATTTAACGCGCCGGGGTCGTGGGTGTGCTGCATTATTTCATGCAGTTTGTCTTTGGCAAGAAAAGCCTGCCAGCTCCTATTCCCCTTTAGACTAAAAATCTCCTAAGAACTATAAAATGTTTAAAAGAGATGTTTTTCAAATAATATCCAGATATTTTAATGTGCTATCTTTGATTTAAATTTTAATCAATGCATAAGAAAATGTTTTTCTGTTAGTGAAAATTTCAAAATTCTGAAAAATGTTTTTGTATAATTTGTAAAATTTTTATGAGTGTGGATTAATCTAATTAACTGTAATATAGCCTTAAATTTGATTTAAATCGAATATTCGGAACAAACGCTTTAATGTTTACACATTAACTTAGCGTATAAAACAGAAATAAAAGTCAACAACATTAAACATGTGTATTTTACTTAAATAATTGTTACTGATGATGTGTATTATTTTAAATTCGTCAGTTTAATATAATTTTCAAATTATTAACTCATTAATGAACAAATATCATCAAATTATACATTCTGACATGCAAACAAAATAGGTAAAAATTGCAAATCAATTGATTAGAAAATATTTTAAAATTTCGATTGAAAACTGATTCTTATTTGAAATAAATGTTAAAACTTATTTAGGCTCAATTATTTATTTTCTGTTCATGGAAATAACTTGATAATAATCTGATTCGATCTTATCCAAAAGCCAGTAAAGTTTGTTGAAGCAAAGCATTTTAATTATTGTTGGCAATGCTATTTGTTTACGATTGACTGAATATCGAACAATTTACCAAGAGTCCTACTGGAAAAGCTGAGAAATGTGGGAGCTTATATAGAAATATATTATATTATTTTATATAGTAATATATTATATCATATAGACATTTTATTATATTATATTGTATAGAAATTTTATAATATTATATTATATAGAAATATATTATATTATATTATACATAAATTTTATATTATATAGAAATTATATTATATTATATGGAAATATATTATATGTTATATAGAAATATATTATATTATATAGAAATATATTATATAGAAATTTGTTATATTATATTATATAGAAATATATTATATTATATAGAAATATATTATATTATATAGAAATATATTATATTATATTGTATAGAAATTTTATTATGCTATATTATATAGAAATATATTAAATTATATAGAAATATATTACATAATATTATATAGAACTATATTATATAAACATATATTATATTATATTATACAGATATATATTATATTATATAGAAATATATTATATTATATAGAAATTTTATTATACTATATTATATAGAAATTTATTATATTATATTATATAGCAATATATTATATTATATAGAAATATATTATATTATATAGAAATATATTACACTATATTATATAGAAATATATTATATTATACTATATTATATAAAATATATTATATTATATAGAAATATATTATATTATATAAAAATATATTATATTTTATAGAAATATATTATATTATATTATATAAAAATATAATATATTATATTATATAGAAATATAGAAATATTATATTATATTATATAGAATATAGAAATTGCATTATATTATATTATATAGCAATATATTATATTATATAGAATATATTATATTATATAGAAATATATTATATTATATAAAAATATATTATATTATATTATATAGAAATATATTATATTATATAAAAATATATTATATTTTATTATATAGAAATATATTATATAAAAATATATTATATTATATAGAAATATATTATATTATATAGAAATATATATATATATTATATTATGTAGAAGTATATTATATTACATATAAATACATTATATTATATATAAATATATTATGTTATATTTTATAGAAATATATTATATTATATATAAATATATTATTATTATATAGAAACTTTATCCTTAATATCGACTTCCGAAAACTTGCAGAAATCTTCCTTTTGTTGATATTTACTGCATTAGACATTAAAAGGAAACGCCTATAAGGTATTTAACGCTAGAACTTTTTTTAAAATCTATCTTGCTATTTGTCTATAAATTAAAATGTCATTTATTTATAAAGAGTTATTTGAGTTCTGGAAAAATCTGGAATTTTCTGTAGTTAAATGCTTTTATTGACTTATTTTAACTTATTTTTTGATTTTAGTGTCGGGAGCAAATCACCACAACATATTAAAAAAATTGAAAATAAAGTTATACAAAATATATATGAATTTCCTTTTTAAATCTATAAGAAAAATATAAAATACTAATGATAATTTGATAAGCAAAGAAATAATAATTTTAAAAAATTTAACGAGACTAATTTAATTTTTTTCGGTAGAAAAATAATGGAATTCATTTTTAATTAAACAAAACATAAATGGATAACAAATATAATACACCAAAACACGATGAATAAAAACAATGGTTAGCAAATATTATGTAACCATTTATTACTAAAAAGATTTTAATAATGTACATTTTTTCCATAAAAATTCAACACACAACACATTTTTTCAAAATGATGTTTTGTTTTTTTGAATTTTGTTTTTTCTGAATATTTTTAATATAAATTATAACGCAGAACTCGTGAAAATTAGTAGTTAAATTTCTTTTTAAACACACTATGTATAAAATGATTAAAAAAGAACAACCACGACGAATTTAAAACAATATTAGACTATGGCGAAATAATAACGTTGCTATTTAGAAAAGCCATTCTTAACATTAGGAGAAAAGGGTGTTGTGTAACTATTCTGTAACTTCACGTTTTTTTTACACAGTAATCACCACTTATCAAGGTCCGGAAGCCACTCAGGGATAAGGGTAATTGCAAGTACATTAAGTTAGTGTGGAGATTTGATGAAGTGTTTAATTAAGGGGGCGGTTCATTAGGAATTTGTTAACATTGGACGTGAAGACATCCAAGTTGTAGACCGTGGGGAAGCAGTTAGACGGAACAGAGTTCCACAGGTGTGCAGTTCTAAGAAAAAAGCTTTGTTCATGGAATCCGCGTTTTGATTTAGGCACAGATATAGAGTGGGGGAAATTTTTCACAGTGGATTGAGCTAGACGGGTGTTTTTCGTGAAAGATTGGCGAGGGGGGGCAGAGATTGGAGTTCAGACGAGCACCTGCCATGGACATAACGATGAAACAAGGACAGGCTCGCAACGTCTCTTCTGTGGGAGAGAGGTTGCAGTGTAGAGAAAAGGGCATCCTCCACTAAGCCACGAAGTCTATTTTGTACTCTTTCAAGGCAGGATAGGCTGTTTTTAGCAGCTCCTGACCAGATATGGCAACAGTATACCTAAAAATTTAATAGAAAATATATCGCAAAACTTTCATTCAACTTGAAAATAAAAATAGCGCGGTTCAATAAGCACAAGCACTACATTCTTTTTTAGCCCTTTAAAGCTAATGTGAATTAATTTTAAAACTTTGCATTTTTAAAAATGGAAGTTCAACGCAGTAACATATGTCGATTTTTTTGCAATTTTTTTTATATTGAAAAGATTCTAAAATAAAAAGAAGTACAGTTTCCTCTCAACATTATTTTTAAAAAATTGATAATTTCACAGTCAACTCTCAGCATTATTTTTTAAACCATATAAAACAGCCAAGTTTTTTTTTTTTAGTTTTTGGTTTTGAACATTTTTGGAAGGAAAATCGGTTTAATTATTTTAACTAATAAAGAGTGAAAATAAAAGGGAGTAATTCGTTTATCATTAATTAATGCTTGCGATGATGATTTTTTGTGACACAGGACGCATAGACAAGCGTATTAATATATATATATATATATATATATATATATATATATATATATATATATATACATATATATATATAAATGGGTTAGGAAATTCCAACGAAAGAAAGATGTATATTTAAATAAGGGAGTAGTCACCAACAATGTGTATTTTTTAACATTATTTTATTCCGTGTCTTGGTTTTTCATTGAGAATTATGTTTGGATATTTGTAATCATATTTTTAAGTCATTGAAATCGTTTACGCGCGTTTCAGACGGTCTGTGATCTCCAACACATTTGAAAATAATTTCTGACGAGGACGCATCACAGACCGACTGAAACGCGCGTAAACGATTTCAATGACTTAAAAACATTATTACAATGATCCAAACATAATTCTCAATGAAAAACCAAGACACGGAATAAAATAATGTTATAAAATACACATTGTTGGTGACTACTCCCTTATTTATATACATATATGTATATATATATATATATATATATATATATATATATATATATATCAGAGTGTTGCTACATTTTTTCTTACCAGCGACACCATTCTTTTTGTTTATCAGCCATTTAGTATATTTCATTTTCCTTTTAATGGATGCCCGGATTTTTTTCCATGGGGGTCGCCACTTATCAAGGCCCGAAGGCCCGAAGGCCACTCAGGGATAAGGGTTATTGCGTGTACAGTAATCAATGAGATAGTATTGTAGTAATCATTAGTATTGGGGGTTTTGATAGAGTGTCTTACTAAAGGGGACGGTTTGTCAGGAGTTTGTTTATGTTGGACTTGAAGACGTCCAAATTGTAGTCAGGTGGGAAACAGGCAAGCGGCAGAGAGTTCCACTGGCGTGCAGTTCTAGGAAAGAAGATGTGTTCATGGAATCTACGTTTGGATTTAGGCACATATAAAGAGTGGAGAAAATTATTGACAGTAGTTGCAGCCAGACGGATGTTTCTCGTGAGAGATTGAAGAGGGGGACGAGGGATTGGAGCTCAGACGAGCACCTGCCATGGAAATAACGATAAAACAAAGACAGGCTCGTAACGTCCCTTCTGTGAGAGAGGTTGCAGGGAAGAGAAAAGGGCATCCCCCACTAAACCACGAAGTCTATTTTGTACTCAAGGCAAGATAGGCTGTTTTTACCAGCTCCTGCCCAGATGTGGCAACAGTACTCCATCCTTGGACGTAGTTGGCTTTTATACATATATAGAATTGCATTAGTAGTGAGATATCTTATGGAGCGGTAGAAGGATCCCACCATTTTACCAGCGTCCCAGGCAACATATTTGATGTATGTGTTCCATTTCAGATCAGGAGTAAAGGTCAAATCCAGAAGCTTTTAAAAACATGGAGCCTCCCTAAGACGAGAGCCATCCATTTCAATTGATGCCCGATGGGGATCAGAGCATTAATGATGTAAAGATAGAAGCTTGGTTTTGGATGCATTAAAAGTGACTAGCCACCTCTTCCCCATTGTACCACGCGCTCAAGATCAGAGGAGAGAGAATTAGAGAGAACTTTGTCATTTACAGCCTTTAATGTGTTGCCATAGATGGTTGTGTCATCAGCATAGATGTCAATGAATGATTTAAGTATGTGTTTAGGGAGATCATTGATGTAGATCAGGAAGAGAGTTGGGCCCAGGATGGACCCCCTGGAGGACTCCAGCATTAATACTGTTGGCTTCTGATTCCTGCCCATCAACCACTACTCTAATGAACCTATCAGAGAGAAATTATTTAATGATTGAGAAAACATTTCCAGTAATACCGTAGCTGGAAATCTTGTGAAGTAGGCCCTTACGCCATACTTTATCGAAGGCCTCCGATATGTCAAGAGCAATTGTTCTGAAAAGGAAACCTTTGTCAAGAGATTCACTAATCCTATGTGATGTAACCGTTAGCACATCTGCTGTAGATCTTGCAGAACGGAAACCATATTGTGTGTCCCTAAGAAGGTTGTTTCTGTTGAGGTGGTTGACTACTTCTTTATTTAATATGGATTCCAACAACTGACTCATGACACACAGGCGACTTATTGGTCTGTACTGAGAGGGAGATGATTTTTCACCTGAATTCTTAAATTCAGGGCATACTGATGTGCTTTTCCAAGGTGTTGGAAAGCACTTCTTAAGGCAACACTTAAACAGGATGATGTCGGTCGAGTCGAATTACTGTATTAATATATAGAATATAGATGATACTACTACTACTAATACTAATACTACTACTACTACTAATAATAATAATAATGATAATAATAATAATCATGATAATAATAATAACAATAATAATGATTATGATAATATTAATAATAATGATAATAATAATAATGATAATAATAATGATAATAATAATAATGATAATAATAATAATGATAATAATAATAGTGATAATAATAATAATAATAATAATAATAATAATAATAATAATAATAATAATGATGGATATTAATATACATGAACAACATGCGTGAGCATGACAAACTGCTGCAGAGGCAAAATATAAAGAAGCGTTACAGGAAACGAAGGACACCGAAGCTGCACATCAACAAGTTCTATATTGCCATCACCCATCCCCTCCATTGCCTCATCACCTTCCCCTAAATAAGTTTGATACCGAATAGCCTAGAAGGGTCTAGTAGGATGAAGAGACCGAGGAGAGAGCGCTGACTAGACATCCTCTGGACAAGCACGAAGAGAACTGGAACCTTGAGGAGACTTAGTGCCTCTCAAATTTTAGTGTAGACCAATGGCCGCTGCCTGCGAGAAATCAATGGTGAGAAGCTGTTGCGATAACGCAAATTCATTTTCAAATGTTATCAAAGGAGGTGGAGACTGCTGAAAGTCTGGGAAGACTTGTTGGTACTCAGCCTTCAAGAAACATCACAGGTTTTTAATCAGACCTATAATGACCTATGTGAAAGCTTCATGTGAGCTAATAATAATAATAATAATAATAATAATAATAATAATAATAATAATAATGATAATAATAATAATAATAATGATAATAATAATAATGATAATAATGATAATAATAATAATAATGATAATAATAATAATAATAATAAAGATAATAATAATAATAATGATAATAATAATAATAATAATAATAATAATAATAATAATGATAATAATGATAATAATAATAATAATAATAATAATAATAATAATAATAATAATAATGATAATAATAATAATAATAATAAAGTGAAAACTGAGACTACAGATGACGGTAATGATAAAACATCTAAAATCTTAAGGGAATTCCTCAAATGTAAATATTTTAACCACATAAACCCAGAGAAATTGAAACTGGTAAAAATCCACGAAACTGTGTGACCTCCCCCCCCCCCCGATTAGTTATCAACCTCTGTTGAGACCACAGAAAATAGTTGTAAAGAGTCAAGGAGTTTGTAAAAACAGAAAAAGGAAAATACTAACCAGACCTCTATTGAATGAGTGCGAAAACTACTGGGGCCTTGAAAATGCTTAATGCCACCCAGTTTCCAGTGAGGACTAATTGTCATAATTAGCGATTACCCAATCGCAAGCGACTGTTCCGATAACGCATAGTTATTTGTGAAGATTATCGAAAGAGATGGAGTGTACTGGAAATCCGAGGTGATTTTTGTCACCCACTCTCCAGGGAACGCCTCCTGTTGTCAGTGAGTGTACTTATATGATGGCATGTGTAAGAACTCTCTGTAATTACAAATAGTCATCGTTGTTTTTGTAGTATGAAAGCTTGATGCAGAAGTGTTAGCGATGCCACTTTTATGAACCTCATAAGGGATGTAGATGATAAGTACTGCTATTTATAAAGCGCATATAAAATAGTGTCAGACTTGAAAATGTTGGCCTTGATTATAAGTAGTCATTGCCAACTGGCTTTTTGATGACAGACAACAACTTCCTATTGCAACCGCAAACATCGCTGGCGGCGAACGTTTCTTCTCGTTAAAATGTTAGTGGCGACTCTTGTCACAACATATTTCTTTTTTTTATTAAGGAAATGCAGCTGCCAAATATTGAAATACGTTGCTATATATATATTTCCTTATCTATTTGAAGATGTGTTTGAATATGATAAATGACTTCGTTTGTTAGTCTTCGTTTGATCGCTTCATAGAGCCTCAGTTTGAAAGAATATATTAGTTTTACAAAACCATTTTTTGAGTGAATTTTTAATGATCGTTTCTTTGTTTATCTTACATTTCCTTTCTTTCATTCAACTTCTTCCTCTTCCTCGTCACACCGTCGCAAGATTTCTTTTTTTATAATAATCAATGGTGTTTCTTGGAAACTGAGTGACAACAAGTCCTCCCAGTGTCCCAGCAAACTTCACCTCTTTCGATAACTTACAAATAATTTTGCGTTATGGCCACAGCCGTTTATCATTGATGCCCCGTTGGTAGTGACTGTTGGTCTTCACTAGAATTTTAAATGCAATAAATCTACTCAAGGTCACAGTTTTCTTGAGTCTATCCTTGATCTTTTTATCCTAATTCACCATCTTTAACAATTAAGCGTTGTTGTCGGTGGATACTGACACTTTTTTTTGGGGGGGGGGCTTAACTTCCGATTATCCAGTTTCAGTTCATTTGATCTCGTGTTTCTCGGCGGTATACATCTGTTACAGTCACTTTATGTCTATTTAGCGCATGTAGTTTGTGTGTATTTGTCTCCGCCTTAGAAAGCTTTATGTAATATTTCATTCTTGTTGTTGTTCTTATTATTATTAGCAATATTAGTATTAATATTAGTAATAGTATCATTGTTGACTCACAAGTAGTTTTCGCACAGGTTAACATAAACGATTTTTCTTGGAAAATAACCCGTGGTGTTCCCGGGAGCTTCAATGACAACAGGCTACCCCAGATTTTAAGTACTGAAATCTTCTGTTCGGTAACGTTTGCAAATTAATTTGCGTCATCACTAGGACAAGGCCAACAGCATATTCTTTAGAGTGTTTTGACTCTCGAGTGTGTATTCGTTGATATTTTATATGCTTTTATATTGAATGATGTAGTTCTGGTTGATTAACTGTGTCTAACTATGTCGGATATATAATCGAGAGTCAAAATAATGAAAAGAATATTTTGTTTTCATAGTTATCACACACACACACACACACACACACACACACACATATATATATATATATATATATATATATATATATATATATATATATATAAAAAGTGAAAGTGTCTGTCTGTGTGTCTGTATACATTTCCCTACGCAATAACTGTCAGTTTTTAGTCTACAACTCGAAATTTGATATACAGGGAAATGAGATTTGGGAAAATCGATGTGATCGGTTTTGGACAGAGATTTGGCGATTAAGGGATCAAACTCCAACGATTTGACCTTTGGGGACTCTACAAAATTCCTCCGACAATTTTGGGTCTACGCACTTGAAATTTTAGATATAGGTTCCTTGGACATGGATCTGACTTAATAACTTGATTTGAACCCAAAACAATAAATTTTAAGTGGTCATAGTAGGGGTCTCTTCCAAATTACTCAGACAATTTCTGGTCTAAATATTTGAAATTATACATAAAGGGTACTCATAGATAGGGCAAGCTTTTTCATCAGTTTGGGTCGATAATTTTCAGTTTCCTATATATAAATGAATTTAATTGAGAGATTTTTGAAAACTTTGAA